>NW_006399852.1:5144439-5152617 GCF_000299155.1 Elephantulus edwardii
ACTGTCATCTACGTGGCCATGGCCTGGTTTATAGTGAAGTCGGTAATGGGGAAGGTAGTCATAACAGAAAGTGGGCCAATGTTCAACTCTAGGGACCTAGGACAACTGAACTGTGCCCTGAAGTCCCTGCAACTCTGACATGACTGTTAGAGCACTGATACAGCAAATTAAAAGGCATGAATAATGGAAATGAAAAGAAAGAGATACTATTTGACTCATATAAGAACCAAACTAGAGCATATTCATCAGGATAGAACCTCATCCTAAATCAGTGACTAGTAAAACACAGAAAAATGACAGAACCAATTAAAAAAGTTATCTTTTCTGCAGATACGATGCTTCATAAGTATGAAAGTATGAGAAAATGCTGATACAATAGGGATATGTCAATTATTAACATGAGCATATGCTCTAACTGGAAGCAGGAGTGGCATCCACTTCCTAAACAACTTGCCTCTGGAAACTCTATGAACTTTGATGTCTATAGTTGTAGTGGGGCTTCAGGCCTCTTGTTCATAGGGTTGCTATGAGTCGTGCTTGACTTGAAGGCAATCAGGAACAACATGCTCCAATCTAGGAATAACTGAAAATGTAGAAAAGCATCTGGCACTTCTCAGAGCAGGGAACTATCTCTCCAGGTAGTGACACCAATGAACTGTTCCCAGCTCCACAGAAGAGTCTGGCTATACCACTTCCAAGACATTTATTTGTTCTCTTGACCGTCCACGGTGTAGTCAACATTCTTTGCTCACACTACAAATCAAGGTCATTAGTTTTTTCTTGATCTTCCTTATTGATGAATTTAAGTTTACAGCAAAATCTTCTAAGTGTGCCTGTTAAGCTTGGCAAAATAACAGATATTTAAACTTCAGAACACAGAATATTGTCTTTCAATGGTCCAAAGGCCAAATTTTTTTATAAATAAACCCCATCTTTTTAATAAATACATTTGTATTCTAAGATGGGGGAAATGGCAATAAATACCTTAATACTAAAGTATAATAAATCAAATTAATTTTTAAAAAGATTTAGCATAATTCAACCACCTAGGATCTTGTTAGATGCCATCAATTCATGGCAACCCTATGAACAAAGATCTGAACCCTGTCCTATCCCACGTCCTCCTCACACTTCCTGACACACTACAGCCCACTGTGGCAGTCACTGTGCAGTCATCCTGGTTGAGGAGCTTCCACTTATTCTCCACCCTTCCCAGCATCATGTCCCTCTCCAAGGAACAGCCTGTACTAGCAACACGCCCAAAGCCTCACCATCCTGCCTCCAAAGAGCACTCTGACTTCATTTTTTCCAAGACATATTTGCCTGTTCTTTTGGTAGTCCAAGGAATGTTCAGTGCTGTTCTCTAACACCACAGGTCAAAGGCATCAGTTCTTCTGTCATCCTTATTCATTGTCCAGCTCTCAGTTGCAGAGCAAGTAACTGCAAAGATTAAAGCCTGAATCAGATGCACCTTAGTCCTTAAACTGATATGATTACTCCTCAGTAATTTGGAGAGATTTCTAACTGCAGACTTACCAAGTGAAATACATCTCCTGATTTCCCGACAGCTGGTATCAAAGGTGTTGATTTTGAATCTAAGATAATCTTTTCTTCATCTATCATGATGCCTATCTCCATGTCTTTTCAATCTATATGCAGAACAGATCATATGGCAGGCTGGCCTTCATGAAGAGAAATGTGACATCAGGATTGGAGGAAGACTCACCAACCTGTATTATGCATGTGACACAACCTTGCTTGCTGAAACTGAGGACGACCTGAGGTACTTGTTGTAGAAAGTCAAGGACTGCAGTCTTCACTATGGATTGTTGAAGCACAACATCAATAAAGCAAAGATTCTCACCAAAGGGCCAATTAGTATCTTCATGATAGCTGGAGACCAAGATTGTTAACAACTTCAGCTTGCTTGGTCCCACAATCAACACTCTTGACTCCAGAAGTCAGAGAATCAAAAAATTACACTGGGGCAAGTGCCCCCGAGACGTCCCTAGAGTACTGAGGAATAATGACGTCAGTCTGGAGACTAAGGTGCGCCTGATCCAGAGAGCTGTAAAAAGACTAAGGAAGACAGAAGAAGGATCAACGCCTTTGAGCTGTGGTGCTGGAAAAGCATGCTGAATATACTGTGGACTGCCAGGAGAGCGAAGTTTTGTCTTGGAGAAGGTAAAACCAAGTTGCTACTTGGCGGCATTTTGAAGCTCCATCTCACATACTCTGGGTACACATACTTTCTTGGAGAAGGACATCATGCTTGGAAGAGTGGAGAGACAGCACAGGAAAGGAAGACCCCTCAGGATGAGATGGATTGCCTCAGTGACTAGAGTAATAGGATTAGGTGTGTCAAGAGACAATGAGAGTGGCTCAGGATAGTGCAGGGTTCAGAGCTACTGTACATGGGGTTCCTATGAGTTGAGGCGACCGGATGGCACAGAACAACAAACAATAATATCCTGATGTTGCCCACAGGTCCAGTAGTCGAGTCATTCTAGTTCACTAGGGCTACTAATGGTCATGGAGTATACGTGAAAGGACTTGGCTACAGTGCCTGAAAGCAGCCAAATAATACCAAAAATGGATGGGACTGAAAGCAGTCTCAGACTTTCTGGAGCATGTATCACCATGAAAGGGATCTGGAAGTTTTCTATTAAACAAAGACAATTTTCTGATGTCCTTGATAGGGCTGCTGAGAGTGCAATAAGATCTTGTTCATAAGTACAAAGACACTTTCTTGAAAACGGTTCATTTCTATTTATGCTTTGTTCCCTATTACCTATGCTTTGTTACATATGTTTAAACATTTACCCACCCTATGAGATCATATTTTACTGCAAGCTTTGGTTTTCTGCTAATAAAAGCAGAGGCTTTACAATCTCTCAGCGCAATTAGCCTAAGAGAGCTTTTTGCCCTCTGGAACCACATTTCACTTTGCTAGTCTTCCTTTGGCTCTACTCATGAGAAACAACATCGAGTTGTAAGAATTTTTGTGTTCTTGACGTTGAGACACAATCCATATTGAAGGCTATATTTTTGATCTTATGCAACAACTGCTTCAATTATTCTTCACTTTCAGCAAGGAAGGTTGCATATGTAAAGTGAATATAATATTATTTCTCCTTCTACTAGGCTTCTAAAAGAACCTACCTTAACCAAACCCATTGCTTTCAAACGGATTCTAATTCACAGTGACAGAATACGATAAACAGAACTGACAATAGTTTTTTAAGTTATAATCTTTATAAAAACCAACTGTCACATGTGGCTGGTGGGTTCGAACCCCTAATGAAGCTAAGCAGCTCAAGGCCATAATCTTTGTATCCCTAGAGCCCCTCAAAACAAACATCATATTATATAATCCTTTTTTAAAAAGCGTATTCTACATCTTAATTTCGCAGGCATTTAGTAATAATGCTTCAAAATCATAAAAAGGCTTGGCAGAATAATATGTTAAATGTCGGAGTGATGACCAAAAAGGTCAAAAGTTTGGACCGCCACCCCCCCCCCCCGCCCCAAATTATTTTGCAGGATAAAAAAGACAGTCTTCTCCCACTGAGATTTACCGTCTCAGAAACTTGATGAGCCATCACCATGAGGCAGACTTGACTTGAAGGCAGTGACTTTTGGCTTCTGGTTTTCTTTAAAATTATACTGAGATTTTATTTACATTTTGAGCACCAGTCTTAAAAGGTATGGGTTTAAAACAACACCAAAACAACAACAACAACAACAACAACAACAAAAAATGCACAGCTTACTGCCCCAGAGTCCATTCCACCTCATGTTGACCCTGTTGAACAGAGTGGAACTGTCACCTACAGTTTCCAAGGCTGTAATCTCTAAGGACGCAGACTCTCTCATTGTTTTCTCCTGGAGTTGGAAGTGGGTTTGAACCACTGAGGTTTCTGGTTAGCTACTGAGCACTGAGCCACTGCACTTTCAGGGCTCCTGACATACAGATTGTAATTAGGTGTCACCGAAACTTCCAACTCATAGCAACCCTATGATAACAGAGCCAGACCCTGCCTGGTACTGTCCACCCACACTCTTGTTGCTGGTTTGAGCCCACTGTACCTTCTTGGGAGTGTTCCTTTTTTTCACTTTCCCTCTTCATTATCAATGATGCTAATCTTCTCTGGGAACTGGTTCCTGATAACATACCTGAAGTATGTGAGTGAAAGGAATTTCTGTTCTCCTTACTCTAAGGAGCATTTTTGTTTATATTTCTTCCAGAACAGTTTAGTTTGTTTTCCTGTAAGTTCATGGCATAGTCAACACTTATCACCAACATCACCACTTACAGGCATCAGTTCTTTGGTCTTTTACATTCAATGTTCAGCTTTCACATCAAGTGAGGTGAATGAAAATAGAATGGCTTGGGTCAAGTTCACCTAAGCCTACAAGGTGACAACTTTGCTTTTTAACACTTGAGAGCAGCTTTTTGCAGCAGGTTTCCCCAACAGATTATGTCTTTTGATTTCTTGATTATGGTATCCATGAATGTTCATTGTGGATCTAAGTAAAAGGAAATCTTTTGACAGATTCAGTATTTTTCCCAATTATTCATGATGGCTTTGGACTAAAAGGTAGCTGGCATTTGCATTTTTTTCATTTTGTTTTATATTAGTTTGCTTACAAAGTTCATAAAGGTCATATACATTTTTTCCACACTGTATCTTTTCCCTTTCCTTTCCCCATCCCTCCCTCCACCCATCAAATGTGTCATCCTATGATTAAGTACCACGCCCCTTGGATCCTCAAACTCATTCTACAATAATGGTCTTATACAGTATTTGTCCTTTATGAAACTGAGTTAGTTCACTTAGATAATGCTCTCCAGTCTCTCCCATATAGGTAGTAATTTACAAAATCATTGTTCCTGCATGCTGCATAGTATTTCATTGTGTGAATGTACCGTAATTTTTCAATCCATTCCATTGTGGTGGGGCATTTGGGCTATTTCCATGGTCATGTTTTGGTGAATTTGTATTTTACAGTTAGATTTCTTTCATACAAAAGAAAGTGTTCTGAAGGTCTGTATCTGAATCACTCAACTCAAGTTCAATGCCATTGAGTTAGCACCTACTGAACGTCCCCTGGGTTTCCAAAGGCACGAACTGCGTGGGAGGTAACTGCCCATCTTTCTCCTGTAGAGCCACTAGATTTGAATCACCAGAGGCACAGCTCTTCAGTTATAACAGTGTAACTTCCTAGGGACTCTGGCACCAGAGCCCCCTCTACGTCATTATGGTTATTCATTTGAAGAGTTAAACTTAACCTTTTTGACTCCATCCCCAGAAAGCACGAAATAATCCTTACCTACCACATTTGTCAAGCTCCGAAGAATAGAAACTCTTGCCATAATTTCATTATCACTTTGTCCATCTCTAAAACAAATCTAATCCCTCACACACCTCAAATTAGTCATACTCAAGTGGCTGACTCCACTTTGTTTTGCAATCAAGGAATATTTTCTGTTCTTGAAAATGAAAGAGAATCCAACTTCGTTACCACATAAGGCAAGTATGTTTGGCCATGGGGGAAATCTCTGGAGTGGCCTTCAATTTCCCTTTATTACATCACTACTATTTAATTCAAATGCTATGAATAAGGATTAGGTGGCAGCTGAAATAGTCAAAATAAACATAGTTAATGATTTAGCTACCCTAACTTTGGTTAAAATGATTGCTTCTTAACTTAATAAGACTTCATATCTGAAAGTTCCATTATAAGGTAGCCATAACAAATTATAATTACCCTCATAAAATTTTATCTAATCTAGGTAATTATTGTACATGCTTGCTTAAATGTACCCAGAACCAAACAGTAGTATATAAAAATCCAGAGATCCTTTCTGAGATCATAAAATTTGACTCTCCTCTGTAGCAAAGCACAAGCTCTGACTTCAGGCAAAATGGCAAGGATATGGGGGCTGAGTCCCAGGATCGGATAAACACTGGAAGTGCCACATTTTTAGCTCCATAAATATGTAAAGAAAAAATGGGAAAAGGGTGATACATTCTAAGAAAACTCTTACTCATCTTATTTTTCCCAAATTGTTGAACAAAAGCATCTGACTCTAAAGACGGAAAACAGAACTGGGCCTTAAGAATCTAGGAGTTCACACTCACTCACTGCAGTGAGACAATCAGAATTTATAAGCCAAATCCCACACTCTTTCACACAGGAGTAAGGGAGAAACCGACCCACCCAGGTACAGCTTTTTTTTTTTTTTTTTTTCATGAAAAGCATAGTTACTTTGAGGATTTCTAAAGAATGACTGTCACATGTTCGGGCAACTTTAAGAATCCACGACTTTGTCAAGAAGAAAGGCAGTTAATACTGAATAGTGTTCATAAGACTTTGTGCAATGGCAGGAAGTGTTGTGAAAGAAGCCTCTGGCTTCAAAAGATAACATTGCAAACGAACTTTTGGTTTTCTGTATCCCCTCCCCCACCCCAAATACAGAAGCTGAGTCTAAAACTCTTTTACCCACTTTCTCTGTGAGGTTGGCCTGCATTTTGTTTTGCATTTGAGCAGAGGTGCTTGCCTTTAAATAAATATAAGGGTTTCAATTCTATAACCGTTTCTCCAAAATAAACTGTAAATGGGAAGAATAATCTACCAGCAAGTTGTAGCTCTGTGTCCCCAACCCTTCTGGTGTCAACTGAGCCATCACAACCTCCATGGGCCTTCCTTTATCTTCACATAAAAGGAGGTCAGTTCTAAGGTCCCTTTCAACTCTAAATATGCTCCCACTCAAAGGTTCTACCCTCAACTCTCTGGTGGCTTCATGGGTAAAGGAGTTGCACAGCCAACACAAAGGCAAGGGGCTCAAATGTACAAGCTGCTCCCCAGGAGAAAGTCAATAAATCTCCTCTTGTAGATTTCAGCTCCTACATCAGGGTAAAACCAGCAATACTGGTTGAAGAGGGTTAACTTGGACTCCTTTCTCCCTTATTCACTTTGCCCCACAATTATCATCTTTTCAAATGCTCTGATGTATTTTCTAGATTGAGAACCATGCCTTGGCAATCAGCCCACCCACCACATAACCCAGAGATCAGTTTTTAACAGAGTGAGGAGAGTTTTACTCCCTTAAGGAGATTCGTAAGCTCCAAAGTAACAGCTGAAAACAAAACCCAGAAAAAACAGCCTATCGAGGGGTGAAGGAGGGCTGGCCTAGGGACTGTGGCCGAAGTAGAAGGCCTCAGATATCCCCCCAACCCTCACTCATTTTGGTGACCTCGGTCAAGGTGACTGAGGAATGGGGACTGCCAAGCCCAAAGCAGGTTCTCCAGTAGGTAGTGAAAAAGATTCCTTCTTTTTCATTCAAGAAAGCCAATTTTCAGATTATTGTTGGGTCCTGTCCAGTTGGAACTCACCCAGAAGCAGCAAGCCCATCATGCTCCCTGGGAGCGGCTGGTGGATTCGAACCACAAGCGTTTGATATGGCAGTGCAGCTCCTTACCATTAGGCCACCAGGCACCCTGATTTCTTGGGTAGGGCATGCCAAAACTTTCACTCGTCTGTGAAATGTTAAGTCTGAACAGGAGGAGCTGGCTTTCATGGAGCGTTACACGCTTGTCAAGATCCAGAGTGGAAACTTCTGCAAAAGTCTCTAAGGCCTCCCCACGTCCTGTCGGGTGACATAATCCTAGAACAGAGGACTTTTTCTTCCAACTTTGAAAGCGATGGCTGCTCCCTGCCAACTTGGCAGCGGCATCTAGTCGGGATTGCTGATTTGTTCATGCATTTACTTTGGCCTGCTTTTTACTGCCTCCCGCTTATCCCATCAGCGTCCACCTGCTGACACCCCCCTGACCCATCTCTCTCGGCCACCCCGGGAATTAGGGGAGGGGAAAGGGAAACGGAGGAGCTGGGGCACCTGGCCCGCTTGGGGGGACTTGGCGAAGGCCCTGCCCGCCGCGCCCCTTACCGGCGATGTCCCACAGCTGCAGGCGCACCAGCGTCTTGCTGTCCCAGTTGAGGACCTTGAGCGCGAAGTCCACGCCGATGGTGGCGCGGTAGTGCTGCGAGAAGAGCTGGTGGACATAGCGCTTGATGATGCTGGTCTTGCCCACGCCCAGCTCGCCGATGACCAGCACCTTGAAGAGGTGCTCGCACGTCTCGGGCACCGCGGCGGCGCCGGCGCCCCGGCCC
>NW_006399852.1:5153353-5167779 GCF_000299155.1 Elephantulus edwardii
CAGGGCTCGGCCTCCGCGCTCCAGGCCCCGCCCCCTCCGGCTCGGGCCGCTTCCTCCGCGCAGCCCCCCGAGGCCCACGTGCGCAGAGCACTCCGCCCCCTGCTGGGCCCTGGTGGAAACAGGGAGCCCATGGCCGTGCCGTCCGCGGGGGAAGTGAGGGGTTCAAGGTCAACTGTGCTGAGCCTCCCAGGCCACTCGCGGGGAAAACTTCCAAGGCGACGGGACCACTCGTGATGCACGGGAGCCGAGCGCTGAGGGCGTGGAAGAGGCCGCCAGGGGCCGTCCAGCTGCTGAAGAAACTTCTTTCCAGGCTTCTGCCCGGGGAAATTTATGGAGGTTGTGACCTCTGGCTTGAGTTGCTGTTAAGTATCATGGAGTTGGAACAGACTCAGAGCTCACCCTCCAGCAGGTTTTCAAAGGCTGTCAATCCCATGGGAGGATATTCCCCTCTTTTCCCCGAGGAGCAACTGGTGTATTCAAATTCATTGCTGTAGGCTTGGCAACATAAACTCTTTATCCACTAAGCCACCAGCATTCTTTTGGGAACTCTGAAAGGAATTGGCAGAAAGACCCTGAATTTAACAAAGGAGAGATAAAATTTTACTACTGAAATGGAAGGTTGCTTTCCAAAAGGGAGCCTCAGTTCTGTGGAATTGGAACCAACTCAAAGCTGCCCTCCCCTTTGACATTGCCCATCTTTCTCCCATAAAGCTCCAGGTAGATTCAAACAACCAGAGAGGCCTGGCCTTTAGGTTACAATTACAATTATTTTTTTATTTATGTTTTTCTCATTCATATACATTGTGTTTCACACATGTACATTGTGTTTCATGTACATTGTGTTTCATACAGTCTTCATTTATATTGCATTCACTTATATTTTGGGTTCTCCCCTTTATATTCCTACTTTACTCAAAACGTGTAAGTCAGCGACTTCATGCCTCATACTATAATATCCCCATTTTGTATAGCCAATTTCTGATTTGTCCCTTTGGTGGCTTACTGACAAGAAGCTGTGCTGCAGTCACAAATGACACAGTTCGAGGCCACCAGCTGCTCCAGGAGAAAGGCGGACAGTCTCCTTCCCTGCAATTAACTGCCTCTGAAAACCGGCTGGCAGGTCAGGTATGGGTCTTTTCCAACTCAATGGTACACAACAACAACTACATCAAATTCTGAGGAAAGAAGGATGTTCCTTTCGCAGAAGGCTCTCTGTTCACCTTGGAAACTTTGTAATGCATCTATAAGCATCGTCCAGTCCAGAGCAGAGCAAGCCATCTGGCTGCAACAATCTACCCCAGGTCACAGCATAGATCATGGATCTTCTCTTCATCTGGTTGGATTCTGGTTAACTCAGCCGCAGCCATCCATGACTAGGTTCAAATGGGCATCAGCTGCAAACTCAGGAGTCCAGACTTCTCCCAGCATTCCAGACCTGTTGAACTCCTCACTCAGCCGTAGCCCCTACTTGGAGCCAAGACAAGTAAAAAACAGCCACCAATACAATTCTTGCATTATTTTCCCCATTCTACTTTTTTATTTAGTTAGTTTTCAGATGATAAATTCATTGCCTTCCAGTCCATTCCAACCCAGGGTGCCCTTCTGTTTGTTCAGAGGCTATGAATCTCTCAGAGAGGGAACTGTCCACATTTCTCCTCCTCTGGTGGACTCCAGCCTTTATGTCATTCTACTTCAGTCAGGCTAACACCCTATGCACGATGCTGCCAGTGCTGCTTTTATGATGATAATGTATGTTGTCATTGTGTACCATAGAGATAGAACTGACCCATAGCGGATGCTTGGGTGGGTTTTCACAGGCAGTTAATCACTTCGGAGTAAACTGCCCATCCTTTTCTTTCAGAGCAGCTGGTGGCCTTGAACCACTTGCCTTTGGGATTGTAGCACAACTGCTTGCCACTAGGCCACCAGAGTTCCTGAGGTATGTTTTAGGAGAAGATGGATAAATAGCATCTTAAGCAGTAAGGTCCTGGGCTAGGATCTTTGATGTTGACAGACAGCCCTGCCTTTAACTAATATGTAAATTTGCTTTCACTTTGAAAGGTGTAAACCAATCTCTAATAGCAATAAATCCTTCATCAAAATTTTTTATTATAATCATCTTTGCTTGCCATGTGTGCTGCTTTGAGATCATGGAAAAGGCTTCTAGCCTTACTTGCACAAAGGTTAAATGAGAACTGCATGCACCTGCACAGACTTACCTGCAACTTCAACTTAAAAATTAGAAGCAGAGCTTGTTTGTAAACAGGGACTGTCTGCATTGTGTCTTTTTATTTTGAAGAAGAGATCAGAAGCCTCACCTTGCTTGCTGTGTTTGTAAAATGGAGGGATACCCCACACACCCCTTCTAATATTTAGAAAACACCTGGAGCTGATATCCCCTGGCAGCTTCTTTAAATATATTAAAACAGTGTCTTACTCTGCTTTCCTCACTCTAATTGACAGCCACTGAAAGATGTTTTTTTCTGAAGTGGAGGCGTTTTAAAATTTAGAAGTCAAAGTGGGAGTAAAACATTTTCTAGAATAACTTTTGAAAAATAATGGAGCTTTTAGGAAGTTTCATGACCAACTAGTTTATGGCTTCTATGTTGAGTTAATCAGCCCTTCCAAAGCCCCTTCAGCTTGTTCTGACACACCTGATGTGCTTTAATCCTTAAGTGCAGCATATTTCCACACTTATATATACTACTACTTCCAGCCTCATTTCGGTCACCAAGTCCATACTTCTCAGCTAACATTTTTTCTTCATTATTTCCAACTTTTGCATTCCAGTCACCATTTAACATTACTGTGTCTTGATTGCTGTACTCTTTGATCCTCTGCAACGAGTGCTTCAAGTCCTTCTCGTTTTCGGCAAGTAAGGTTATGTCATCTCCATAATACAGGTTGTTGATGAGTCATCGCCCTATCATGATGCCACATTCCTCTTCATTCAGCTTCTGAATAAATTGCTCAACATAAAGATTGAATAGTTATAGAGAGAATGCAACCCTTAAACACTCCCTTCCTAATTATAAACCATGTAGTGTTCCCTTGCTCTGCTCTTACAACAGACTCCTGAACTAAGTATTTCTTTTGCATGAGCACAATTAAGTGCTCTGGGATTTATATTCTTCTCAATGTTAGCCATAACTTGTTATGATCCAGTCAAATACCTTTGCATTGTCAATAAAGCACAAAAAGACATTCTTCTGCTATTCTTTACTTTCAGCCAGGATCTATCTGACATCAGCAATGATAATCCTGGTGCCACAACCTCTTCTACATCTTGCTTGAACTTCTGGCAGTTCTCTCTCCATGTAGTGTTCGAGCTTTTTTTGAATGATCTTCAACAGTATTTTGCTTGTATATGATATTAATGATATTGTTCAATAATTTCCACATTCTATTGTATCACCCTTTCTTCAGAATGGGAACAGTCATGGATCTCTTACAACTTGTTGGCCAGACAGACAGCTGTCCTCCAAATTTCCTGGCGTAGACTGGTGAGCACAATCAGGCCTACATGTCTTAATTGAAACAAGTCAATTGGTATCCTATCCCTGGGTCCTTATTTTTTTGCCAATACCTTCAATGCACCTTTCACTTCCTCCTTCATTACTGTAGACTCCTGCTTATATAGTACTTTCTGAAATTTTTCAGTATCAGTCAGTTCTTTTTGGTACAATGATTCTGTGTATTCCCTCTATCTTCTTTTGATGTTTTCTGGGTCATTCAATATATTTCCCTTGAAGCATTTGTTGCAGAGGATCAAAGAATACAGCCTTCAATATGGATTACATCTCAATGTCAAGGAGATGAAGATTCTTACCATTGGACAGATAGGCAACATCATGAGAGATGGATAAAAGACCGAAACTGTAAACAACTTTGTCTTACTTGAATCCACAATTAACACCTTTGGTACCAGCAGTCAGGAAATTAGGAGATGCATTGCATTGGGGAAAGTCTGTAGTTAGGGACCTCTCCAAATTAGTGAGGACTAATCATGTCACTTTGGGGACTAAAGTGTGCCTGATTCAGGCTTTGGTCTTCCTAATCACTTGCTATGCATGTGAGAGCAGGACAAGAAATAAGGATGACAGAAGAAGAATTGATGCCTTTGAGTTGTAGTGTTAGAAAGTTGGAGGGTTGGTGAAGGAGGGAGAGGAAATCCCTTGACCAGTTGAATTGACTACTGCACTGGGCTCTAATGTGTAAGGAGGTGTGAGGACGGCATAGGATTCAGATCCTGTCCCAGATAGACAGTGTCCACATCTGTTCATTGAGTTGCTATGAGTGATACTTGACTCAAAAGGCACCTAACAGCAAAAACAACAACATCTTGATTGCATGTTTCATGAATTTCAGACTCAAAATTTGATAAAATTTTTTAGTTTCCAACTTTATGGCTTATGTGTAGAAGCACATGATTTGGGTAATATCCTATCACAACATTATATTTCAATATAGAACTTTAAATTGTCTTTTTAGCTATGAATGCAACACCATCCCTCCTCTGTTTTATATTCCCAGCCAACTATATGCCATGTGTCTGATTTAAAGTGACTAAAGCTAATTCATCTCATCTCACTAATCCTAGAATCATGTTGATCTTCATGCATTCAATTTTACTTTTCATGACTTCTAGCTTTTCAACATTCATGCTTTGTAGATTTCATGTTCCAATTATTAAGGAGGTTTGCTGATATTTCCCCTCATTTTGATTGACTTCCAATCTGGGCTCTACTTCTAATACTATAACTATCCTTGTTTCTCTACTATTCATAGGCTTTCCCTGCTTCCTAGTCTATCTTTATCTGGGAGCTCTTCTAAAACCTGTCCACCACAGGTGACCCATGTAGCATTTAAAACATAAGTGACATAGCTTTCAGCATTGAAGCAATCCATGAGTTACTTCTGTACAGCAAACTGACAGACAAGTGCAGTAATAATTAGAACAATGCATTCCCCAAATACAACAAACTGATAAATTAGCATTGTACCTCTAATAGCGGAGGTGTCCAGGACTTTCATTCACAGGGTTGCTATGAGTTGCCTGAGACTCAAGAGCACTTAACAACACCACCACCAACAACAGCATAGACAGAGAGAGAACAGTTGGCCTAGCGGACTGAAAGCCATGCTCCCAAGCCAAAGGTGGGTGACTCTACTCCGTGCACCTCAGGCATGCCTTTAATTGTTTTTGGTGAAACATTCTTCTAGGTCATGTAACCCTGATATATCCACTTACTGTACAGAGGAAACTCGTGGTTGCTGTGAAGCCAAACACTGTGACACTGATGAGTCAAATGCAAGAATGGTTACCCATGGTAGACAGTGTTTGGTGAAGCTCCCCGATTAAAACAAGCTTGGAAGCAGGAGTGGCATCCACTTCCACAATAGCTTGCCTCGGGAAACCTTATGAACCTGGAGAAAGGATGAAAGTTATACAGGAGGTGTCCAGGACTTTTGTTCTTAGGGTCCCTATGAGTTGCCTGTGACTCGATGGCACTTAACAACCCAACAACAACCTCTAATAGCAAAACAGGCATACAAATACCATGTTACCAGATCCAACTGAAGCCTGCATAGAGGTCTATATTAGTTTTCATACCAAAGAAAGGTGATCCACAGGATGTGGAAACTATTAAACAATATTGTTAATATCACATACAAGCAAAATACTGATGAAGATCACTTAAAAATGGCTAGAACAGTACATAGAGAACTGGCAGGAGTTCAGTCAAGAGTGAGAAGAGATTGTGGCACTAGGGATATTATTGCTGGTGCCAGACCCTGGCTGAAAGTAAGGAATAGCAAAAGAATGTCTATTTGTGCTTTATTGACTATGCAAAAGCATTTGACTTTGTGGATCACAAGAAATAGTTGTTAATTAACATTGAGAAGAATGGGAATCCTAAAACACTTGATTGTGCTCATGAGAAACCTTGATCTAGAACTGTTGTGGTAAACAAGCAAGGTAATACTGCATGGTTGAAAAGTAAGAAAGAAGTTTGTCCAGGTTGTATCCTCTCTATTTACCTATTCAATCTGTATGCTCAGTAAAATTATTCAAGATGCTGCACTCTAAGAAGCAGCATGTGGCATCAGAATCAGAAAGTTCATCAATTTTATCAGTTTATCAATTTACCTGTGTTGTGCAGATAACCTTGTTTACTGAAAGTGAAGAGCTTTTGAAATACTTGCTGCAGAAGTTCTAGAGTGAGCCTTCCATAAGGATTACATCTCAACATCAAGAAAACAAAACTTACCACTGAGCTGATGGGCAACATCAAGACAGATGGAGAAAAGACTGAAGTTGTCAGTGATTTTGCTTCTTTGGATCTACAACCAGTGGTCAGGGCATCAGGAGAGATATTGTATTTGAAAAGTCTTGAGCTAAGGACCTCTCCAAATTACTGAGGACCATTGATGTCAGTTTGAGGACTAAGGTGTGCCTGATTCAGGTCACAGTCATTTCAGTCATTTGCTATGCCTCTGAGAGCTGGACAATGAATAAGGATGGCAGAAGAATTGATGTCTTTGAGCTGTGGTGTTGGAGAAGAGCACTCAATATCCTATCCAAAAAACCCCAACTGTGTATGTTCTAGAGCAGCCAGAATGCTCTTCGGAGTCAAAGATGATAAAACTTCGTCACATATGCTTTGGGCATGTTGCTAGGAGAAGCTGTTCCTTGGAGAAGGACATCCTTCTTGGAAAGGTGGAGCATCAGCGAAAGAGCAGAAGACTTTCAACCAGATAGACTGACACAGTGACAGGTACAATGGGCTAAAATGAGTCAGAAAGTGTAAGGATGGCTCAGGATAGGACAGGGTTCAGATCTGTTGTTCTTAGAGTTGCTAAATTTCATATTCAACTTGATGATACTGAACAACAGCAACATATATTACTATAGATTATGTTTGGTTATTTCTTTAACTCTTAGATTTTCACTGATATAGTATTAAGTGTTAAAGTTATATAAGGTGATTTACAATTAGAATCATCACAGCTAAAGGCAGAAGAGTGATTGGGATCAATGGTTTTTCAACTTAAGTGCACATCAGGGTTTGCTAATACCTTGGAAGCTGTCTACAGAGGGGTTCTAATTCAGAAGAGCTGGGATAGAATCAGAGATTTGCATTCCTAGCAATTTAGGAAGCTCTGGTAGCTAAGGAGTTGCACTGTCAACCCAAACACAAGGGGTTAGAATTTACCTGTTGCTCAGATTAAGAACAGGCAATCACCTCCCATGATGTTTAAAGCTTCTGTAAACCTGTTGTATCATCAGTTCTAAGTTAGTTGCCGATTCAATGGCAATGAGCTTTTTTGTTGAACAAATTCTTGATTGATGCTGGTGCTGAGTCTATGGTCACACTGGCTTGAATTGATGCTTAGTTCTCAAACTTAATATAAAATAACCCCAAGTATAAATAAATATAAATAACCCCAAATCTTGCAAAAGAGCAGCTTTTCTGGAATTGAGAATTTCAAATCAATTTTCTGGTGCAAATATTGTTGCTGGGCCACAATGTAAGTAGTAAGCTTAGATGTGAATTTCGTAGTTTCCTTGTCCGCTGTATCTGACTTACGTGCGTATCTAGATACCTAAATAACCCAGATCATCTGTTTGAGATCTTGTAGAAGTAGAACCCTGGAATTGGTCTTTCTTTTTCTCTTAGTCATATTCTTCCTCTCTCTCTCTCTCTTTCCCTCCCTCCCCCCATCAAAGACACACACACATACACACACACACACACACACACACACACACCCCTCCTAGGCAATATGATGTATATATTTGCAATAAGAAAAAAAACCTCATTTAAATGTCAAGTAACAAAGAAAGAAAAGAATAGTATCTGGAAGTGCTGCCCTAGATCAGAAAAGGATGTGAGTCAAGTGGGGAGAATAGAGAAATCTTAATTTTAACAAAGAGCCTTGGTGGCAAATTTGGTTATGTGTTGGTCTGCTAAAAAACTGTCAGTGGTTCAAATTTCACTAGTTACACTGTGGGGAAATTATGGGCAATCTCTTCTTGTAAGGATCAACCGTCCCAGAAGCCCATTAGAGGATCATTGTGAGCTAGAATCAAATTGATCACATTTGGGTTTGATTTAAAATTGTTTTATGTACAAATTTTTAGTTAACACACACATAAACAGCCCAGAAAGTATATTCTCTTTGCAGTGTTCTGTCCTAGATCTGGGATATGTTCCAATGCTGTTACCCCCAACCTGGGTTCTCTGAATAAACTCGTCATCTTTGGAGTGAATTAGATCAAAGGACTAATACTCATTCTTAACTCTCCTGGAGGATATCTTCATTTGTTTATTCAAAAGCTTAGATTGGGCCAGGAAATACTTTAAACCCACAAGACATTATGACAAAATTGTTGCTCTCAAGGACTTCATTTTATCATGGAAACAAGATAAATAATCAACAGGCAACCAAATCCATGAGATAACATCAGATAGTTAAAATGTTTAATGAAGAAAAATAAGGTGCTATTATTTAATGCATAATCATTACATGAAAACGAAAACAGTACTAATCAGGAGACCTGTTAAGAAACATTGAAAGTAGATGTCAACTTTCATTGTTTTCTCATATGGATTACCAATTATGTTTTGAAAAGATTATGCTTTGAAAGAGAGCATAAACTTTCATTGTTTTCTCATATGGATTACCAATTATGTTTTGAAAAGATTATGCTTTGAAAGAGAGCATCCTTTCAAGACAAGTAAAGAAGTGTAGCCAAAATGTTCCTTGGAGGTGAGAATAGTCATACTTCATCTCATATAAGTTGAGCATGTTATCAGGAGAGGCCAAGTTCTAGAGAAAGATATGTTAGGTAGAACAATAGTGAAGGAGCAGAAGACCCTCAGTGAGAAGGATTGACACAGCAGCTGCAACACTGCCCTCAAGCATAGCAGCAATTGAGAGAATGGGGCAAGACTGGACATTGGTTTTGTCCTGTTTTACGGACGGTGGACATAGTTGAAACTAACTCTAAGACACCTAACAACAACAGCAACAATAATAGCATGTCATGAAAGAAGATGTATTTGTTTTTGTTATGCGCCATTGAGTCGCTTGCGACTCATAGCAACCCTATGTACAAGAGCTCTAAATGCCGTTCTGCCCTGTGCCAACCTAGCCATCTCAAATGCACTTATTCCCACCAATCCACTCACAGGATCAATCCATCTCATCGAAGGTCTTCCTCTCCTTTGCTGCCCCTTCACTCTGCCAAACATGATGTCCCTCTCCAAGGACCAGTCCCTCCTTGCAACATGCCCAAAGTATGTCAGACGAAGCGACTCCAAGGAGCATTCTGACTTCACCTTCTCCAAGACAAACCTGTTTGTTCTCCTAGCAGTCCATGGTATATTCAAGACTCTTCTCCAGCACCACAGCTCAAAGACAACAATTCTCTTTCTATCATCCCTATTCATTGTCCAACTTTCTGATGCATAGCACATAACTGTGAAGATTATAGCCCGGATCAGGTGCACCTTAGTCTGCAGCCTGACATTGTTGCTCTTCAGTACTCTTGAGAGGTCCCTCACAGCTGACTTTCCCAATGCAATTTGTCTCTTGATTTCCTGGCTGCTGTTACCAAGAGTGTTGACTGTGGAGCCAAGTTAACTAAAACTGTTAACTATCTCAAACTCTTCACCATCCATACTGATGCTGTCAAGATGTCCAGTGGTGAGAATCTTTGTTTTCTTGATGTTGAGCTTCAGTCCATATAGGAGGCTGCAGTCCTTGACCTTCTACAGCAAGCGCTTCAGGTCCTCCTCAGTTTCAGCAAGCAGGGTTGTGTCATCTGCATAACGCAGGTTGTTGATGACTCCTCCACCAATCCTGATGCCACATTCCTCTTCGTAAAGCCCAGCATCTCGGATGATCTGTTCTGCATACAGATTGAAAAGGTATGGAGACATAATACATCCCTGACGAACCTCCTTCTTGATTTTGAACCATGTAGTGTCTCCTTGCTCTCTTCTGACGACTGACTCTTGGTCCAAGTATAGGTTTCACATTATAGGTCTATTTTTATTCTCCTCTCTCTTGAAACATCTTGTGGTAGGCATTAGCACTTACCCTATTCAGCATGTTGTTGATTGCCGTTGAGTTGAGCATGACTCGTAGTGACCCCATCAACAAAAGGCCTGAAGCCCTTCCACAACCATTGTCATTTTTCATAGTTCACAGTGTTTTCAGAAGCGTACTGTTTAGGAAGTTGACACCACTCCTGCTTCCAAACCCATCTTAAACTGGGAGTTCCACCAAACACTGTCCACCATGAATAATTGTTATGGCATTTGACACCCCAATGGCACAAGGTTCAGCATCACAGCAACCTCAGGTTACCTCAGCACAGCATATTGACAGAAGAGTGCCATACCACTTAGAAGAATGTTCCTTCAAAATATAATAACAACTGATTTTAAATACAAAGGCCCTCCCTGAGGTCTTGTTGACTCTAAACATGAGGCGTAAATAAAAAATAACCAGTATGCTTTTGTTGTTATGTGCTATTGAGTTGCCTGCAACGTATAGTGACCTTATGTACAGCAGCTATAAATCCTACCCTATCCTGACCCAGTTTCACTAATTCTGACACACCAACCTCCATTGGCCCAGATACAGTATCAACCCATCTCATCCAAGGTCTTCCTCTCCTGTACTTTCCCGCCACCCTTCCAAGCATGATGTCCTTCTCCAAGGACCAGTCACTCCTGGCCGTGTGCCCAAAGTATATGAGATGGAGCTTCAAAATCTTAGTCTCCCAGGAGAGACTTGGTTTCAGCCTCTTCAAGACAGATTGGTTTGTTTTCTTGGCAGTCCATGGTATGTTCAAGACTTCTCCAACACCACAGCTCAAAGGCATCTGTTCTTCTTCTGCCATCCTTAGTCACTGTCCAGCTCTCTGAAGCATAACAAGTAATTGAGAAGACCATGGCCTGAATTAGGTGCACCTTTGTCTCTAGACTGATATAGTCACTTCTCAGCACTCTGTAGAGGTCCATAACAGCAGATTTTCCTAATGCAATTCATCTTTTGATTTCCTGACTGCTGATGCCAAGAGTGTTCATTGTGGATCTAAGTAAGCTCTAATTGTTAACAATCTCAACCTCTTCTCCATCTATCATGGTGTTGTCAATTGGCCAAGGGGTGAGAATCGTTGTCTTCTTGATGTTGAGCTTCAATCCATGTTGGAGACTACAGTCCTTGACTTTCTGCAGCAAGCACTTCAGGTCTTCTTCAGTTTCAGCAAGCAAGGTCGTGCTATCTGCATGTCATAGGTTGTTGATGAGTCTTCCTTCAGTCTTGATGTCACACTCCTCATAAAGCCCTGCTTCCCAAATGATCTGTTCTGCATACAGATTTAAAAGGTATGGGGACAGGATGCATCCCTGACACACTCCTTTCCTGATTTTGAACATTTCAGTGTTGCCTTGCTCTGTTCTGAGGACTGCTTCTTGGTGATCTAAGTATAGGTTTTTCATAAACACAATCAAGTGTTCTGGGATTCCCATTTTCCTCAAGGTTAGCCACAATTTGTTGTGATCCACACAGTCAAATGCTTTTGCATAGTCAATGAAACACAGATAGACATTCTTCTGTTACTCTCTGCTTTCTGCCAAGATTCATCTGACATTGGCAATAATATTTCTAGTGCCATGATCTCTTTTGAACCGAACTTGTATTTCTGGTAGTTCTCTGTCAATGTCCTGCTCCAATAATTTCTGGATAATCTTCAACAGGATTTTGTTAGTGTGTGATATTAGTGATATTGTTTGATAAATCTCACACTCTGTCGGTTCATCTTTTTTAGGAATGAGATTAAGTATGGATATTTTCCAGTTAGTTGGCCAAGTAGTTGTCCTCCAGATTTCTTGGCACAACTTGGTGAGCACATGCAGGGCAGCATCTATTTACTGAAATACATCTATTGGTATTCCATTAATTCCTGGGGTTTTATTTTTTGCCAAGTCCTTCAGAACCACCTGTACTTCCTCCTTCATCAACATTGCCTCTTGTTCATATGTTGTTTCTTGAAATTCTTCTTTGTCAGCCAATTCTTTTTCATTCATTGACTCTATGCTCTCCTTCCATCTTCTTTAAATGCTTGCAGAATCATTCAATATTCTGCCCATAGTATCCTTAAGCATTGCAACACAAGGCTTGAATTTGTTCTTTATTTCCTCCAGCTTAAGAAATGATGAGCTCAAAAAAAAAAAAAGAAAAAAAAAAAAGCTCAAAAAAAAAAAAAGAAAAAGAAAAAGAAAGAAAGAAAAAAAAAAGAAATGCTGAGCGAATTTAGTGCTTTTGATTTTCTAACACCCGCTTGAAAACTTTCATCTCCAAACACGGTCGCATCCATAGACACCAAAACTCATCACCTATCTTAATGCTGTCAAGTCAGCGCTGACTCAAAGCAACTCTCTATTAAATGTTGGAGGCTGTAAATGACAAGGGGTGGAGATTGCCCAAGTTTCTCCTCGACAGCCTTGACACATAGCCTTTGAGTTAGCAACACAACTTGCTGTGGGCTATGCCACCAGAGTTCCCCTTATAGGTACCAGTACTTAGCGCTACAACATACTTTTGAGGGCAAACAATCAGCCCATAAATGGTGGTTTGAGGTCAATGTTTGTCTTAGTCTCTTGTATGATCTCAAGTGGTTACAACTTCCACAATCTCAGTATTCTTATGTTTAAGTCAAGTTAAAAGGTTTGCCCTACTTAATCCATTGGAAGCTCTGGTGGCTTAGTGGTAAAAGCTGAATTGCAATTCACAAGGCACACTGTTCAAATCCACCTGCTGCTCCACAGAAGGTTAGGCAATCTCCTCCCCTGTGAGTTACTGCCTCTGAAAATTCACTGGAGAGTGGGCTCTGAATTGGTTCTGACTCGATGGCACACAACTTAATTCACTAATAATACACAGATAATACTCATAAATGTGTGGTGCATTTCCATCTAAAGGCATTGACATCGATTTGAAACTTACTCCTAGCTGACCCTTCCTCCGGTTTTCAGAGGCTATTAATTGTACAGGAAAAGGTTTCCTATCTTTCTCTGTAGATCTGCTGGTGAATTCAAAACGCATCACTTTGAGATTAGCAGCACAATTCTCTGCAAACTACACTACCGGTGGATTTTACAAATGTATAAAAGGTACAAAAGATGTCAAGGACCCTTCAGAAAAAGCGGCATACTTGTTCCCTCGCAGTGTTGGTTTGATAGGGATGGACAAATCTGAAATTGGCTATTTAAAATGGGGATATTAAGACGAAAGCATGACGTAGCTAGCTTACATGCTTTCATAAATGTAGTTATTAGTAAGATGATTTTAAGGGGGGTAAGAAAACCCCACTGGATACATGAATGAAATGGAAAGATTGTATAAAATGTACACACATGCATGAAACACAATGTACATGAAGATAAAACATTAGTTAAAAAAGATACAGAGGATAGAAAAAAAGTCAAGTAAGTAAAACAAACAAAAAGTATGCTAAAGATTAATCTGACTTTGAAGAGTTATGAGTATCTGATATGGAACTTCCTGTTGAGGCCTTTGTTATGCTTGCTTGAGTCTGTTTTCTACATGTTTTTTCTGTTTAAATGATCAGCCTCTCATTTTGCTAGGACATCTAGAATAACAGAACATAATTAGAACAAAAGCACAAAGCACCCTTATTACTAACATAATGCGAAGTAATTCTAGATGTATTAAATATTTTAAATTTTATCATGAAATTACATTTTTGAAATATTTTCCATAGTTCATAAATTCTTATTTAACCATGTTGATTTTAATTCCATGTTCGTTTCATATAATTTGCAACCGTTAATGTAGAACAGCTTGGCAAAATAGAAATGAAATTCTAGCTAGTTTGGACAATTCTGTTTATTGCCTTCTGTTTCTACACTGTGCAGGATAATCTAATATTCATGAGATCATGGCACCCAATACAATTATAATATCTTCTCAGCTCACAAGAGATTGTATTTTATATTGCAGGCTATGTGTGAACCTCACTGTATGGACACAGGATACAGCTGTTAACTATTTTTTGTGAATTGTTGATTGACAGAGTCTTCCAGAGAATGCATGTACAATAATGAAGATTACATTTTATACTGATTATTAGATTGAATTGAGTGTCCTCTTTGGATAGCCAGAAGGCAATGTTTCAATCACTTCATCAGCAATATGAGTTTCCTGCCTATACTAGTAACTGAAATACTTTTTTCAATTGTGTTGTTGTTGTTGTTATGTGCCGTCGAGTCGCTTGCGACTCATAGCGACCCTATGTACAACAGCCCTAAACTTCGCTCTGTCCTGTGCCAATCGCACTGTCTCTGACACTCCCATCCCAATTATCCCAGTCACTGAATCAATCC
>NW_006399852.1:5168306-5220631 GCF_000299155.1 Elephantulus edwardii
GAGATGTTTTTTTCTTAAACACTCAGGAACATGTTTTTTAGAAGTCATGGCTGTTTATACGTCTTAGGCTCCCATGTCTTCATTATTTGATGGACGCTTTAGCATAGAACCATAAGCTTTAGAAAGCACGTTTCACCACTGACTATGATCATGTTTTTAAACCATTAATTGTATATGTTTTAAATATATTTGAAATTACTCAGTAGCTGGTGGTGCATGTAGTGCTTTTAATAATAACAACTGCTTACCTAGTTGAAGTGATACAGCATCTTAAGTAAACCATGTACAGATGCTTATTCAGAGTCATGTTAGATAATATTGCCATTTACCTACCAGTTACTGTGGAAAGGATCCTCACTAGTGGTGACCCTACGTACAACAACAGAAAAGCATTGCCCAGTACAGTGCCCTTTCTCATGCTCTTTGGGATCTTGAGGTCACTGTTATGATCACTGTATATTTTTAGTGCCTTCCACCCTGGGAAGTTCATCTTCCAGCATTATATCTCACACTATTCATTCGTGATCTTATTAGCTAATTTTTAGAAGTTAGTCACCAAATCGTCCAAGTCTATCTTACTTTGGAAACTCTGCTGAAGTTGTTCACTATGGATAACCCTGTAACCACTTGAAATACAATTAGAATAATTTGCAACATCACAGTTACTGTAGTATGAGACACAATAATAGACAGGCACTAGTGGATGATATTAGTTGTTCTTATTTGAAACACTTGCTGTGTGGCAGATGGTTTTAGGTCATATGTATTTAACAGCACATTTAAATGAGTAGGTTTATGATAAAGGCACATTCATTATCCACAGTTTACAGGAAGAGGCAAGTAAGGCCCAGGATGACACAGTTAGCAAGAGGAAGTGGTGGGGTCTAGACAGACACAAAACCCAGACACACACTTGGTCACATTTCTCATTACTCTTCAGAGCTGTAGATTCCCGGCCTCCTATTGTAAGTCAGGAGGAGACAGTCAATAAAAACGAAGCAAATAGACTAATCTCTCCTTAATATGAACATGTTGCTATTTGTGGATTGGAACTGTTTGGCACCAAACAGACAAAATTTCCAAGTTTTTCCCTGCTGAGCAATGACATAAAATATCTTAGAGCTCATAACTTATTAACCTGGAAATTTCTTTCAGGCAAAAGACTAGAAGTTCAAGTAGTGAATTGTCGTGTGTATGTGGTCATGGCATCCGGCTTCAGCAAGAAGATCAAGGGGGTTGCAAGGTTTATTAGAAATGCCTTGAACATTTGTTAGTTGTTGAACAACTAGGTAGTACAAAATGTCATGGTTAAAAATGTCCAGACTCTGATAATTTGAAAAGAACAGTGAAATTGGAAATGGCACAAATAACTAGAGAAAGACACTCTTTAAAAGTGAGATTCTAAAGGCTCTACTGTTATTTTCTTTGCATGTGATAATAATGATATTGTTTGATAGTTTTCACATTCTGTTGGATCACCTTTCTTGGGAATGGAAATAGATATGGACCACATCCAATCCATTGGCCAGACAGCTATCCTCCAAATTTCCTGGAATAGATTGGTGAGCACATCCAAGGCTGTTAATTGAAACAAGTCAATTTGTATCCTGGTGCCTTATTTTTTGCTAATGCCTTCAATGCATCTTCCACTTCCTCCTTCAGTAGCATTGGCTCCTGTTCACCTGATACTTCCTGGTATTTTTAAGTGTCAATCAGCACTTACTGGTCCAGTGATCCTGTGTATTCCTTCCACCTTTTTGATACCTTCTGGGTCATTCAATGTATTGCCAATAGCATCTTTCAATATTGTGACTCAAAGATTTAATTTGTTTTTAAGTTCTGTCATCTTGAGAAATGCAGAGCAAAGTCTTCTTTTTTAGTCCCCAATTCTGGCTCTCTGCAACTTACATTATAATACTTCATTTTGTCCTCTTGAGCTGCTCTTTGAAACCTTCTGTTCAGCTCTTTTACTTCAGCATGCTTTCCCTTTGTTTTGGCTTCTTATTGCTCTAGTGCAATTTTTAGTCTTTCCTGAAATCCATTTTTGTTTTTCCTTTCTCCTCTCCTTTTTAATGAACTTTTACTTTCTTCATTGATAATATCCTTTATATCATCCCACAACTCATCTGATCTTTGACCATTTGTGTTCAATGCCTCAAATCTATTCCTAAGATGATCTTGAAATACTGCCCAAGATCATTCAAAAAGTTCAAGCAGGATTTAGAAGAGGCAATTGCACCAGGGATATCATTACTGATGTCAGGTGGATCCTGGCTGAAAGTAAAGAATGCCAGAAGAATCTATTTGTGCTTTACTAACTATACAAAGGCATTTGATTGTGTAACTCATAACAAGTGGTGACTGACATTGAGAATGAGAGTCCCAGAGCCCTTAACTGTGTTCAGAGGAAACCTATACCTGGACCAGGAAGCTGTTGTGTGAGCAGAACAGGGAAACATTGCATGGTTTAAAATTAACAAGGGAGTGGGTCAAAGTCATATTCTCTCTCTCTCTACCTATTCAATCTATATACTGAGAAAATTGTTCAAGTAACTAGACATTATGAAAAGAAATGTGACATTAGGATTGGAGGGAGACTCCTCACTAACCTGTGTTATTGCAGATGACACCATCTTGCTTGCTGAAAGTGAGGAGGACTTGAAGTACTTGTTACAGACGATCAAAGAAGGCAGACTTCTGTATGGATTGCATCTCAGTGTCAAGAAAACAAAGATTCTTACCAATGGACCTATAGGCAACATCATGATGGATGGAGAAAATATTGAAACTGTCAACAACTTCATCTTTCTTGGATCCACAATCAACACCCTTGTTACCAGCAGTCAGGAAATCAGGAGACATACTGCACTTGGAAGATCTGCATTTAGGGACCTCTCCAGGTTATTGAGGAGTAATGGTGTCAGTTTGAGGAATAAGGTGCATCTTATTCAGGCCATGGTCTTTTAGATCACTTGCTATGCATCTGAGAACTGGAGAATGAATAAGGATGACAGAAGAAGAAATAATGCCTATGAGTTATGATTTTGGAGAAGAGCACTGAACATCCTATGGACTTCCAAAAGAACAAACAAACATGTCTTGGAAAGTGTTCAGCCAGAGTGATATTTTGAGGCAAGAATGATGAGTCTTCACCTCACATACTTTGGGCATGTTGCTAGGAGATACTATTCCTTAGAGAGGGACATGATGTTTGAAAGAGTGGAGGATTGGCGAAGGAGAAGAAGAACCTTGACCAGGTGGATTGGCAGTGTCACAATGGGGTCTAGTATGTCAAGACCCAAAAGAGGACAGATTCACATTTGTTGTCGTTATGAGCTTGTATTCAACTTGATGACACCTAACAACAACAACTATTATTTTTCATTTTTCTATCTACTGTGTACTTAAATATAAAATTTCATTTTTGTATCCTAAGAATTGTTTAAGTTGTTCATAAATTGCTAAATAAAACAATTTTGTTCTTACTCTTATGTGGTTTAATGAGTGATTCTAAATTATAACTTGCAATGACAAACAACTTGCAAATCACAGTGGCTTAACCTAGACATTAATTTTTGCTTGTATAAAATCTGACGTGGATCTGGGCAAATTTCTACGGCAGCTGTTGGCCACATGGTGCTCTGGGACCTAGAATGCCTCTGTCTCAGCTGCAGTGCCCACAATTACTAAATCAGGCCAAGAACGGACTGGAGACAAATAAAGAGACAAATCTTTTGATCTAAAGTAACACATGTCGCTTCTGTTCGGAAGGTATTGACTAGAAGTAGTAATGTGAGTCTGTCTACCACACGGGCGATGGGAAGCAGATGCCCAGGAGGGGAAACCAGATGTGAGAATGACAAGTTTCTATATTTCCAGCATGTGAAGATTACTGTTTCCAGGACACTGAACAGGAAATAAGTAACTGCAATTATATTATAAAAAAGAGGAATTAGTCCAGAAGTTTAAGCACATTAATAGATGGGCTGTTATTTACATATGGAAAAGCTAAAAATTCAAGTTGTGTGTATATTAAGGAAAGAGCTTTTCCCATGAGGTTTTGGGGAGGGGGTGCGTTGTTTGCTCATTTCATTCCTTTTGAACCAGACTTGCTCATCCTTAGCACAATTGACTGTGTGATAGGCTAATAACAGTAGAGGACTTACTGGACATGGCATGATGTTGGGTCAATCCAGGTAGCTCTGGTGACACAGTGTATCTTCAGTTGCACTGCTAACCCAAAGGGCTTCATGTCTCTGGTAGTTAGAATGAACCTGTGGTGATTGACAGCCCCAGAAAAAAATTGGAGGGTGACTGTGAATTAGAACCAACATGTGATGGTGGTGAGTTTGACTTTGACTTTGACTTACTACTGTCAGTAGCCACTCTCCTGTTTCCTTCAGATGTAAGAATCAAGAATGCCTTCACTATGCTGTGGAGTGGAAAATTGCTCTACATAGAAAACTTCTTCTTTAAACAATTCCATATGATATTTACAACCTCAAACCCTTCAATTAACACATTGGTGTTTACAACCTTGCTTGCTGAAACTAAGGAGGACCTGAAGCACTTGCTGTTGAAGGTCAAAAACTACAGCCTTCAATATGGATTAATGTTCAACATAAAGAAAACAAAGATTCTTACCACTGGGCCAAATGGCAGCACAATGATAAATGGTGAAGAGATTGAGATTGTTGACAGCTTCAGTTGGCTTGGCTCCACAATCAACAGTCTTGATACCAGAAGCCAGGGAATTAATAGATGAATTGCATTAAGAAAGTCTGCTGTCAGAGACCTCTCCAAAGTACTGAAGAGCAACAGTGTCAGTCTGGAGACTGAGGTGCACTTTATCGATGCCATAGTCTTTGCAATTACTTGCTATGCTTCAGAGAGTTGGACAATGACTAGAGATGATAGGAGAATAGATACCTTTGAGCTGTGGTACTAGAGAAAATTATTCAACACACCATGGACTTCTAGAAGAACAAACAGGTTTGTCCTAGAGGGGATAAGACCAGGCTGCTCCTTGGAGACAAAAATTCTGAAGCTTCATCTGACATACTTTGAATATGTTTCAAGGCGGGGGGACCAGTCCTTGGAGAGGAATGTCATACTTTGGAGTGTAGAGGGACAGCACAAGAGAATAAGACCCTAGACGAGATGGATTGATTCAGTGCTGGGGGGTAATAGGGGGAGGTGTCAGAGACAATAAAATTGGCACAGTTTAGGGTTGTTGTACATAGGGCCTCTATGAGTCACAGGTAACTTGATGGCACATAACAACACCAACAACAAAAATATGCCTACTATCTCTCTTGGGAGTTCTGGTAGCCTAGTGGCTAAGGTGTTGTGCTGTCAACCCAAAGACAGATGGTTCAAATCTACCAGCTGCTCTAAGGGAGAGAGATGACCAATATCCTCCTGTGTGATTTATACCTTCTGGAAACTTGCAGGATAGTAATCTATAAGTCCGTTCCAATTTGATGAAAAAGAACAACAATCTATCTACATATACGGTAAGTGAAAGGGTCCATGAAATAGAAGAAGATCCTCAATAAGATAAGACAGTGGCTGTAACAACAGGTTCGCATATGGACGTGATTGTGAAGATGATGTAGGATCCATCAGTGTTTTGTTGTACTCAGGGTCAATATGAATTGAAACTGACTGATTAGCACCTAATCATAAGACAAGAACACATAAAACACCCCCATGATACATCTTCAAGGATATGAACATGTACAGCCAAGCACAATCAATAAGAGTGCATCTAAATTCCAAAATCAATCTCCATAATAGTCTATGTGTTTCCTACTGCCAAAGGGGCCCTTTAGAGTAGTGAGAGAAGATCTTCACCCTGAAACCCACAGTGTCCCTTTTCAGCAGGAAGTAGCTAAGAGAATACGCCATCCCCTTTTCCTTATAAACCAGGGTGAAGTCTCTCTCAGGGAGGAGTGATAGGGAATGGCAAAGGACACACCGACAAAGGAAATTAATCAGAACTGACTTTGACAAGCACTGTGGCAATTGGACAATTAAAACAGACATTCGGATGGCGGGGAAGAAGAACAAACTGGGGAGGAGGGTGGAGAGAATGGTGCGGCAATGAAGGAGTGAAAGCCCAGAATCCCTGTGAATGTTCATTGAAACTAATAAAATTTAATAATAATAAAAAAAGAACACATAAAACTTAACCCAACTTTGAAGAGAAAGGTATATTTGAGAGATAATAGGTTGAAAGAGGCTCAATGCTTTGTTGATATCAGGTTGTAATCATCGTTATTAAGTGCCATCGAGTTGAATGAGACTCATAACGACCCAGTGTATAATAGGTCTGAACCCTGCTATACCCTGAACCAATCTCACTGACTGCAACACTCCTAAATCCATTGCCCCATTTATCATGCCATTCTATTTCATCTGAGGTCTTCCTCTCCTGTGTTGTCCTTTCACACTTCCATAATGTCGTTCTCCAAGGACTGGTCTCTCCTAGCCGTGTGCCTAAAGTATGTGAAATGAAGCTTCAAAATCCTTGCCTCCAAGGAACAACTGGGTTTCACTCTCTCCAAAACAGACCTGTTTCCTGGTGGTTCATGATATCTTCAATGTTCTTTTCCAGCACATCTCAAAGACACCATTTCTTCATCTGTCATCCTTAGTCATTTTCCAGCTTTATGAGGCATAGCAAATAATTGCTCAGGTACCCCTTAGTCTCGACTGACATCCTTGCTTTTTAGCACTTTGGAGTGGTCCCTGACACAAGACTTCCTCAATGCAATTTGTCTTTTGATTTCCTGTCAGTTGGCACTAAGTGTTGATTGTGGAGCCAAGTAAGCTGAAATTGTTAACAACTTCAATCTCTTTTCCATCCATTATGATGCTGCTAGTTTTCCCAGTGGTGAAGATCATTTTTTCCTTAATGTTGAGCTTCAATCCATATTGAAGACTACAGTGTCATAAATGGCAGAGCAAAGAGTCAATCTAAGTCCTCTAAGTGCAGAGTTAATTTCCTCTACAATATTTATTGAACACCTCCTATGTGTCAAGCACTGTTCTAGTTATAAAGGATACAAAGATAAAAGGATGCAGTTCCTAAAGTCAGAGAAATCACAGTATAATGGTTTCAAGACAAATTAAGAAGAAAAAATTTACGTCTTAGCTACTTAAACATTTAGGCAGAGATATGTGTTGCTTCAGAAGTACATACTTCATTCACTGACCTTCCAGGAAAACAATGGACACATTATAATAGAAAGGAAGAAACTCTAGGGCATGATGCAGCAAAGAAAGGGTTAAATTGTATTTGCATTCTCACAGAATACATATGGAGAACTGATAGGAATATCAGGATGAAGAAAAGAATGGTATTCTGAGGTGCAAGAGGGAAGAAAGGGAATGGTTGTAAAACAATACTGTTGTTGGTATGCACCATCAAGTAGCCTACATATCCCAGTTACTGTCAATTCATCTCCTCCAGGGTCTTCCTCTTCTGTGTTGTTCCTCCACCCTTCCAAGTATGTCCTTCTCCAAGGACTCCAAAGTTTCTTCTTGCCACATGCCTGCCCAAAGTACATGAGACGTTGTTTCAAAATTCTTGCAGTTGATGATATATTCAATTTTCTTCTCCAGCACCAAACTCAAAGACATCAATTCTTCTTCTGTCATCATTAGTCATTACCCAGCTTTAATGTATAGCAAGTGACTGTGCAGACCATGGCCTGGATCAGATGCACCTTAGTCTCTAGACTGACATTGTTGCCTCTAGATACTCTGGAGAGGTCCCTGACAGCAGACCCAATGTCATTCATCTTTTGATCAATTCATCTTTTGACTGCTGGTGTCAAGAGTGTTGATTGTGGAACCAAGCAAGTGAAGTCCTAAGGCAAGGACATTTTGAAGAGTTAAAAGAGACAGAAACCCCTTTCACTTATTAACACAGTGACTAGGGTAATAGGAACAGGTGAGCCAGAGACAGTAAGATTGGTTCAGGATAAGACAAGTTTCAGAGATACTGTGCATAGGGTCGCTGTGAGCATAGGGGACTTGATGACACATAAGAACAGCAAAGACTGCACAGCCATGTTTACTGCAGCTTTGTTCACAATAGCAAGGAGTTGGAAACAACCTAAGTACCCATCAACAAACGAATGGATAGAGAAGCTGTGGTATATTCACACAATGGAATACTATGCTGCATCGAAAAACAAGGAACTCATGCAATATTATTAAAAATGGGTGACTCTGGAGGACATTATGCTGAGTGAAGTATCTCAGTAACAAAAGGACAAATACTGCATGGTGCCACTGTTGTAAAACAGGACTGAGCTTGCGGTTGAGGAGAGACTGAAAAAAAAATGGGTTCAATAATGTGATTAGGTATTTTTGTCATGACAGGAATCTAGAGCGAAGGCTACATGATAGAGTGGACCTGGGGAAGGGTTTGTAAAACAATGAAATAATTTTTGTTTTACTTTTACAAGAGAGTAGTTTACTAGGGGGGAGGGTTGGGAGGGGAGAAAAGTGCAACAATGAATGAATGGAAATCCAAAGTCTCTGTAAATTTTTACTGAAATTAATAATAAATTTAAATAAAATAAAAAAATATTTTACAAAAAAAGAAGAGCAAAGACAACAAAAGCATTGATTCAAATGAAACTCAAAAAATTGTAAGGAGAAATTCTACTTTAGGAAATAATTAAGAATTGAAAAGCTATATTTCTTTGAAGCTAAAAAATGAATGTGCTTTATTTTAAAAATGTCATCATTCCTATGCATGATAAGCAGTGTAATTTCTTAATAAAAACTTGTTTGTAAACTCAATGTGTAATTCATTTATCCAAATTTTGGTCTGTGATCTCTTGGGTATAAACTAAATTTGCCTTTTTTTCCATATTTAAATAGTTTTGTTTTATGCTCAGTAAATTAGAAAATTTTGAAAAGATTTAAAAATATTGACATAGACGAACATGACTCCTTGGGGATGTATGATTCAATAATTGGCTAATTAAATGACTGCAGACTACACAGTCTGCTTACCATTTTTCGTTCTTTAAATCTCCATTCATACTCTGTAGATTATTAAATGAAACTTGGCCTCACATTCTTGTTTGGAAACCAGAGAGGATGTAAGGACAGTTTTCTCAAATATGTGGACCTCGGAACTTCTTTTCTCTTCAGCCTGAATCAATTCATTTATCCTTCAGACTTCCCTCATATCATGTTGTACCTTCTGTCATCAGCCTTCACCATCAGCACCTAGTGGCTCATCCTGTTTCCTGTGCCAGTACCTCCACACCCCCAACCCCACTGTCTCAGATGTGCTTTACCCTTTAGACAGGCCACACATACCATTCACATTTAAATTTTACCTTCCCCCCCCCGCAAATTAAACTATTCTAGCCAGCGTTTTTGGATCTGAATGCTCAAAATCAACCCGTCCTTCCCTCATTCTGTTCTTGATCTCTTGATTCCATTGGCAGTCCCAGCCTTCCTTGTGTCGTCTGAGGGCAATTGCTCCTCAATCTGACTCACCCTGTTACTATGGGGCTAAAGACCTGGTTTGCTCTCTTCACTGGGCTAAAGAATTAGGCCAGATGGGAGAGTCTGCTAGGGCAGGTACCCGAGCTAATGAAGTTGTTGCTGTTATGTGCCGTCGAGTCAATTACGACTCAGCGACCCTATGTACAACAGCCCTAAACTCCACTCTGTCCTGTGCCAATCGCACTGTCTCTGACACTCCCATCCCAATTATCCCAGTCACTGAATCAATCCACCTCATAGAGGGCCTTCCTCTCCTGCGCCGTCCCTCCACCCTCCCAAGCATGATGTCCCTCTCTAAGGACCGGTCTCTCCTCACAACATGTCCAAAGTATGTTAGATGGAGCCTCAGAATCCTTGCCTCCAAGAAGCCACCCGGTTTAACCCTTTCCAGGACAAATCTATTTGTTTTCCTAGCAGTCCATGGTATTCTCAATACTCTTCTCCAGCACCACAGCTCAAAGGCATCAATTCTCCTTCTATCCTGCTTGGTCATTGTCCAACTCTCTGATGCATAACAAGTGATTGCGAAGACTATAGCCTGTATCAGACACACCTTAGTCTCCAGAGAGACACCATTGCTCTTCAGTACTTTGGAGAGGTCCCTAACAGCAGACTTTCCCATGGCAATGTGCCTTTTAATTTCCTGGCTGCTGGTGCCAAGACTTGACTACGGAGCCAAGTAATCTAAAGCTGTGTACAATCTCACTCTCTTCACCATCCATCCTGATGCTGCCAACTGGTCCAGTGGTGAGAATCTTTGTCTTCTTGACATTGAGCCTTAATCCATATTGTAGGCTGCAGTCCTTGACACTCTGCAGCAGGCGCTTCAGGTCTTCTTCAGTTTCAGCAAGCAGGGTTATGTCATCCGCATAACGCAGGTTGTTGATAAATCGTCCACCAATCTTGACCCCACATTTCTCCTCATATGGGTCAGTTTCGACTCCTCAATAAACACAGTAACAAGGCCGAGTGTGTAAGACAAGACTGCTGTAAGAGCATGAGGCGGAGAAGAAAGTAGGGAGTGGAGTGTAAGTAAGAAAGGTAAGTAGAAGTGAAGGTGAAAAGCTAAGATAGATTTATTGTAAAGAAGGTGTGTCCCGTAGGTATGGGTCCATCCTCTCTGGAAAGGAGGTGATGGAAGAGGGTGGTGTGACACTGAGGTGAGGTTCTACATATGGGTGCTTTCCTCATATGGTATACCTCGGAGCTGGAATCGAGGTGATGTCATGAAGAGTTTGAGGATTGGTGAGCAGTTCTTATTCCAGTCCATTGCTTTGACATCCCTCATGCGCCTAAAACCCTAACTCCACTTGTGTCAGTTTCTGCTTCCTCGTTCTGATGGCTCATGTTTTACCAGGCACACATGTCAGCCTACCCTATCTCATTGGTTCTAACCATTACAACCTCTTTCCCTCAACTGACTTCCTTGCAACCTGTAAATTATCTGCAAACTCAATTTGGCAAATCTTTCACAAACACAATTTGAAAAACCAACATCACAGAAATTGGTCAAGAGGGGTGATTTGAACAAAGGAGGAGAATTTGAGGAATGAGATCTGGGGAGAGGGTTTCAATATCTTTGTGACTTGGGATGGTTGTCTAATTCTAGAGATACAGCCATTGGGCTCAAGAAGGACAACCTCTCTGGACTGAATTCTTCAGAAAGTTCCACAGGAGTGTCCAGGAAATTCCCAGATCAGTCTTAGGAACATTGAACTATAAACAGGGTTGGGGCAGGTGTGTGGAGGGGGCCGGTAGAAAATAGCTTGTTGATGGATGTAAGGACAGGAAAACTGTGCTTTTTTAAAAAAAGAGGAAAGTAGGAGAGATGAGAGCAACATGGGCAAAGAAAATTACCTGGGAAGACAACAGATGGAATAAGCAATCAAAGAGGCCGCCTACTCACCCAGGCTGTGATGTCTAATGGGCTTAGTTTATTCAGTGTCCTGGGGTGGCAATCGCAGCTCTCCTACTTGGAAGCTATACAGTCTTGGATAATGTACTTGCATTTTTAAGCTTCTTTAAGTCTTGTTCATAGAAAAATCTGTGAACATCTAAAAAAATAAGACAAATTGAATCATTGCACCATGCCTAAGTCAGGGTAAATGCTCGGGATGTAGTCAATTATTGTGGTTTTGTTTGTTGGGTTTTGGGATTTTTTGTTTTGTTTTGTTTCTGGTGTAGGGAGCACATGTCTATGGTATGTGGTGGCAAACCAACCTCAATAATCATGAGAAGTACATACTTTGAGTTAGACCAAACTACATTCAAATTCAGGCCTTTCCTTTCGCTGTCATATATGACATTTTTATCATGCTAGGTAACTTGTAGAGCCTCAGTGTTCTTATCTTTAGAAAAAAACCCTAATGATATTTTGATGTAATAAATTATTTAATATGATAATGGATTTTAAAAGACTCAGGAATTGAGCATGGCAGAGACCAGGAGGGTGATTCAGAATAGTACAAGTTTTCAATATATTGTTCACAGTGTTCCTTTGAATCATAGTCAATTTGATGGCTGTTGTTGTTGTTGTTAGGTGCTGTTGAGTCAACTATGAGCCATAGAACAAAAGATCTGAACTCTGTTCTATCCTGCACCATCCTCACACTTCTTGACACACAAGAGCCCATTGCAGCAGTCACTGTGTCAATTCACCCGGTTGAGGGTCTTCCTCTTCTTCACTGACTCTCCATCTGTCCCAGCGTCATGTCCTTTCCCAAGGGATAGCACCTTATAGCAACATGTCCAGAGTATGTGAGACAAAGCTTCATTATTCTTGCTGCCAAACAGTACTCTGGCTGCACCCTCTCCAAGGCATATTCGTTTGTTCCCCCGCCTGTCCACGGAATATTCAGTCGTCTTCTCCAACACCACAGATCAAAGGCATCAATTCTTCTTCTGTCATCCTTATTCATTGTCCAACTTTCAGATCCATAACAAGTAATTGGAAAGACTGTGGCCTGAATCAGATGCACCTTAGTCCTCAAACTGACATTATTCCTCAATAATTTGTAGAAGTCCCTAATTGCACACTTTCCCAGAGCAATGTGTCTTCTGATTGCTCATACCAAGGGTGTTAATTGTGGATCCCAGATTTGATGATAGCCAACAATATCAACAATGATTATACTCTTGAATTTCTACTTTCTAGAGTGTATGGCCCTAGATCTCTTGAGGAGTATTGTAAAAAAAAAGCAAGAACCATGTGATGATGGTCATATCTGACCTTTACCAACTCCACAGTGGGACTGCCTCTATCATCAATATCACCAACACAAAGCCAATTCCCGGGATGTCAGACATATCCCTCACACTCCTGCACCCCTTTTACTCATCTCAACATCAATCTTACTCTTTACTGGGTCCAAAATACCACTATGACAGCTCACAGACCACATATAATCATATTGTTATTGTTTACTGCTGAGTTGGAACCGACCAATAACAGACCCTCCGGTGGGTTTTCAGAGGCAGTTAATTGCCCGAGAGGAGATTGCCCAACCTACTCTGATGAAGCAGCTGGTGGCCCTGAACCACATGCTTTCAAGGTTGCCACACGGCTTCTTGCTGTAAAAAAGCTATAATTCAGCTTAGTAGCAGAATAATAGCAGTTAGGACAGCTTCTGAAATTTAGCCTCACCACATCTTTAGACCTGTATTATAAAGCTTGTTGTATGTCATAGAACGACCCTCCAGTGGCTCTATCTATCTTTCTCCTGCTGAGCAATTGGTGGATTTGAACAATGTGCCTTTGGGATTACAACACAGCCAGTCCTGCCACTTCTGACTCTTCTCACCCCAATGTTTCAACAATCTTAGACAAAGGCTCTTATCTGTGGCTAATTCTTGATGCAGCAGTCCCAATAATATCAGCTTCATCTCAGATAGGGTCTCTGGTCCTCTGCTTTGGCCCAAAGAGCTACTGCTGTAGAAACAGCTGGTACAAGAATCTCTGGGGCCAAAGTCTGGTCTGCATTCTTTTGCTGCTTCTTTGCTGGTGGTCAGATTCTTCACTTCTGTTGAGGGATCCTCCCAATCCCCTTGTGGATAGGCCAACACACCTATTCCAATCCCCTTGTGGATAGGCCAACACACCTATTCCTATATTCCTGTTCATTCATATGACAATGTCAACCACAGGGCAGGGAAACCATTTTGAACAATATACCCTTCACACTGTAGTAGCACCTTCTATGCTAAGCATTATTGTTATTATGTGCCATCAAGTCATAGCCCTGAGTTTTGCACTATCCTGAGCCAGTCTTACTGACTCCAACACACCTAACCGCACTGTCCGTTACCCTGTCAATCCATCTCATCCTGGGTCTTCCTCCCCTGCACTGTACCTCAACCCTATCAAGCATGATGTCCTTCTCCAAGGACTGGTCCTTTCTGACCATGAGTCCAAAATATGTGTGATGGAGCTTCAAAATCCTCCAAGAAACAGCTAGGTTTCACCCTCTCCAAAATAATCTATTTGTTCTCCTGGTGGTCCATGGTATGTTTCAATGCTCTTTTCCAATACCACTCAAGGTATCAGTACTCAAGGTATCAATTCCTTTTCTTTCATTCTTAATCATTGTCCAGCTCTCTGATGTATAGCAAAAAATTGCAAAGACCGTGGCTTGTATCAGACACACCGTAGTCTCTAGACTGATATATTTGCTCTTCAGTACTCTAGAGAGGTTCCTTCCAGCAGACTTCCCCAATGCAATTCATCTTCTGATTTCCTGACTTCTGGTGCCAAGAAGGTTGATTGTGGAGCCAAGCAAGCTGAAATTGTCAACAACCTCAATCTCTTCTCCATTCATCATGGTGTTGCCAATTGGTCCAGTTGTGAGAATCTATGTCTTGACTTAAGCTTCAATCCACATTGAAGACTACAGTCCCTAGACCTTCTGCAGCAAACACTGCAGGTCCTCCTCAGTATCAGCAAGCAAGTTTGTGTCATCTGCATATGGCAGGGGAGTCTGCACATCAACAGGTGAGTCTTACTCCAATCCTGATGCCCCATTACGCCTCATAAAGTCCAATCTACCTAATGATCTGTTCTGTATACACACTGAAAAGCTATGGAGACACAACACAGCCCTGACGCACTCCCTTCCTAATTTTGAACCATGTAGAGTTTTCTTGTTGTGTTCTGACTACTACGTCCTGGTCTAAGTATAACAATCAAATGCTCGGGGATTCTCATTCTTCTCTAGGTTAGCTACAGTTTGTTGTGATCTGTACAGTCAAATCCATTTGCATTGTCAATGAAGCACAGATAGACATTCCTTTGGTTCTCTGCTTTCAGCCAAGATCCATCTGACATTGGAAATAATGTCTCTAGTGCATTAGAAACGCTCTTTTATTTGTTAATATTGTTGTTTGTTGTTGTTATGTGCGGTTGAGTCACCTGTGAGCCATAGTGACCCTAAGTACAACAGTCTAAAAATCTGCTCTATCCTGTACTCATCTCATTGTCTCCAACACACGTACCCCTATTACTCCAGTCACTGAATCAATCCATCTTATCGAGGGTCTTTCTTTCTTGCACTCTCTCTCTGCCCTGCCAAGCATGATGTCCCTTTCCAAGGACTGGTCCTACCTTGCAACATGTCCAAAGTATGTCAGACAAAGCTTCAGAATCCTTCCCTCACAAGCAGGGTTGTGTCATTGCAGATGTTAATATTAGGGAAGTCATATTGTTCTTACAACATTTTTAAGAAATGTATGCCTCAATACATTTGGCAATAGAATGTTTTGCTGAAGCTTTATGTTCCAGTACATGCTGACCCAGGTTGGTTACCACTCCATCTGCAACTGGCCTGGGAACTGGACACTTACAAGAAGTCAGAAACAATAATGACTCCTGAAAGTGAAGAAATTTCAACTGCCAACTGCAAAGAACTTCGTGTATCCTCCATGCCCAGTCTCTTTATATAGACCTAATCTTTGCTTCCCCTCGGGGTCAGAATAATTTAGGTATTAGCTGACATTTTGAACAGATGTAACAAAGCTTTGTTGGTCTCTAAATTTTGGTGGTTTAGAATTTCACATTTCTGCTATAACACCACTACCAGTGTGGTCCGTAGTCAGTGTGTGTGTGTGTGTGTGTGTGTGTTTTGGGAAAGTTTGTCCTTTCTGCTCTGGGTCTTACATCTGATCTAATCCAGCAGCCCTGAAAACCACTGCTTTCTGTCATCTGGCATGTTACTTGTCAGACCATGTGGCCGTCTTGGTTAGCCAAGCTCTCCAGATTAAAGCTTGGGTTTGAATTTGGGCCCTGAGAGCTATTTCCCCAACTATCTGTGAGTTTCTGTGAGATGATGAAGTTAATTAAGGAACTCAAAAGACAAAAATGGGATGTAGAAGGGTGCAGGGAAGAGGAATAGTTTGTGTTGGCGATCATGAAATGATGTAGCAGTTTGCAAAATTTGGACATTTATGACATCTTTAACCTCTGCCTCACAGGAACCAGCTTTATGCTAATCTTTTTAAAAGAAATTATTCTTAGAAAAATAAATTCCTAAGGGATTTTATAAGGATTAAGAAACATACTGTATACATAACTATTTTAGTATAGTTACTGGCACAGATTAAGTCCAATAAATTCTACCTAGTTGTTTGTAACACAATTCCACAAAAGTATATAATGAAACTGTTACTGGGCTAGAAACTGAGAGAATAAAAAGTAGAATAAGAAAAAAATGCTGGTGTTCCAAGTGCTCATATTCTGACGGGGTTATCAATTCATGTTTAACAAACAGCACAGTTGCAGAATGGAAGAAGGAAGGATTGGTTCTAACTAGAAAAAGCTGCAAACTCCCAGGAAACTGAAATTTGAAAATAATTTCAAAGGCAAAGAAATGGAGAAAAGGTTCTTCCTTAGGAAGGTAGAATAGATGTGAGAAACTCTAGACATAAAAATAGTTGGTGTTTTTGGGGAACAACTAGTGTGTATGTGTGTGTGTACATACATGTGCATAACATGTTGGTATTGTGTGGTTGCTAGACATAATCATATACTTAATTCTTATTTCTTAATTTTTCCTTTTCTAGAGACAGAATCTATGCATCATTCAGTTATATAGTTCCCCAAGTCTCATCAGTGCCTTGCGTAAGGGAGGCATCAGTGAAATGAATTAAATTGAAAACAGTCTTTCATTAGATTTTAATTGCCCAAATACTCAAAATTTTATTGCTTTCTTTGCATGGTAAGTTTACTTGACAGAGCCATCCAATTAATATGCTTAGGCATCTTTGCTGCCAGAGTTTCAGAAATAATAATAGCATGAATTTTTAAAATTTCACAACAATTTACTTGCTTTAAATAATTCACACTTGACTTTAAAATGACAAAACAATTCTTCCACCATCCCAGTTTTTAATTTGGACTAATAATAATTGTTAGTTTCCTTTCTGATAAAAATTAGTAATCAACACATGGAAATCACCTCTCTCATATACCTCACGGACCAAGAAGTGGAAGTTTGAAAAACAGTTCATTTCTCCAGCAAAGGAGGCAACTGATCCAGAGAGGAGCTCATCTCCTGAAAGAGGAAGAAGGAAAGACTAACTCCCTTTGTTGTTGTTGTTATGTGCCGTCGAGTCACCTGCAACTCATAGTGACCTAAACTCTGCTCTGTCCTGTGCCATTCGCACTGTCTCCGACACTCCCATCCCAATTATCCCAGTCACTGAATCAATCCACCTCATAGAGGGCCTTCCTCTCCTGTGCTGTCCCTCCACCCTGCTAAGCATGATGTCCCTCTCCAAGGATCTCTCCTTACAACATGTCCAAAGTATGTTAGACGGAGCCTCAGAATCCTTGCCTCCAAGGAGCCACCCAGTTTAACCCTCTACAGGACAAATCTGTTTGTTTTCCTAGCAGTCCATGGTATTCTCAATACTCTTCTCCAGCACCACAGCTCAAAGGCATCAATTCTCCTTCTATCCTCCTTGGTCATTGTCCAACTCTCTGATGCATAACAAGTGATTGGGAAGACCAAAGCCTGTATCAGACGCACCTTCCCATGGCAATGCGCCTTTTAATTTCCTGGCTGCTGGTGCCAAGACTGTTGACTATGGAGCCAAGCAAACTAAAGCTGTGTACAATCTCAATCTCTTCACCATCCATCCTGATGCTGCCGATTGGTCCAGTGGTGAGAATCTTTGTCTTCTTGACATTGAGCCTCAATCTATATTGTAGGCTGCAGTCCTTGACACCCTGCCGCAGGCGCTTCAGGTCCTCCTCAGTTTCAGCAAGCAGGGTTGTAACTCCCTTATCAAACCAATTCTGGTGAGTTATTCGGTTCTCATCTACATACTAAAAAGAAGGGTGGAGGAGAAGCAGAAGAGGAAAACAGAGGTTCTCTTAGTCATCCAATGCTGCTACAACAGACGTTTCACGAATAGAAATTTATTCTCCGACAGTTTAAGAGGCTATATGTTAAAATCTAGGTACAAGGTCTAAGGAAAGGCCTTCTCTGTGTGTTGGCTGGGGAGGAAAGCCCTTGTTTCCATCAGCATCTATAGGTCAAGAGTTCCTTGGGGATGTCTGTGCATCATAGCCTTCCCTGGTTATAAAGGAGCTTCCTCACAGAGCCAACAGTTCAGAAGGATCCACTGCGCTGCTGGCAATTCTGTCCTAGTGATGCTGAGGCCCACATCACCCACACGTTAGAACTCAGCACAATTTTCTCTCCTTCTTCTCTAATGAGATAAAAGATATTACAAGTTACACCCTAGGGAAGAATCTTACCTTTCATTGGATCTGAACTGTGATAGGATTGTTGTTGTTGTTTGGTGCCGTCAGGTCATAGACGACTCATAGCAACCCTTTGAATGAAAGGCCTGAGCACTGTTCATATATAGAGTTTCCGGAGGCAAGCCATTTCGGAAGTGGATGCCGCTCCTGCTTCCAGGCTTGATTTAGTTGGGAAGCTCCAGCAAACACTGTCCACCATGGGGATTAAGGGATGTATATTCCACCTCAAACCTTTTTAGAACTGTTTGGTTTATCAGCTCATAGAGGACCCTCACAGAGTTTCCACGCTGTATCATTATACACATGTATTTGAGGAGTAAACCCAATTCAGTTCACTACAGAAGGGATAGAAGACAAGAAGAATTTGGGGGGAAAAATCCCCCAAACCAAGAAGAGATGAGGAAGAAGAAGTCGGCCTGGACAACGCTGATTGCTTTGGTGCAGTCAGAACAGGAGCACAGTAGATTCAGAGCTGTTGATGGAGGAAGCCAGTATCTTTGAAGTAAATTTTTTGTTTCCCCGAAAAGATAAATCAGTAACATAGGATTATGATATTCACAGGATCATCATTTCAGGGTTCATTTTCATTAACTGATGTGCTATCAGCTGACTCGTGTGTTCTCTAGGTCTGTCTGAGGTCATCAGGCTTGCTTTCTACCAGACCACACTCACCTCAGTGATCATTTTATTTCTTCCACCTTTCTTATAGGAAAAAATTTGTTGTCATGGATTAAATTGTCTTCTACCAAACACATGTGTTGTTGTTAGGTGCCGTCATATAGAGTACGACTCATAGCAACCCCGTGAACAAAAGATCTGAACCCTGTTCTATCCTGTGCCATCCTCACACTTCCTGACACACAGGGGTCCATAGCAGCAGTCACCGTGTCAATCCACCTGGTCGAAGGTTTTCCTCTCTTTTGTTGACCCTCCACCCTTCCCAGCATCATATCACCCTCTGCCAGGAATAGCCCTTCTTAGCAACATGTTCAAAGTATGTGAGGTGAAGCCTCTTTACTCTTACCTCCAAAGAGCACTCTGGCTGCACCCATTCAAAGACATACTGTTTGTCATTTCAGCCATCCATGGGACGTTCAGTGCTCTTCTCCAACACTGTAGTTCAAAGTCATCAATTCTTACATCATCCTTATTCATTGTCCAACTCTCAGATGCATAGCAAGTGATCCAAAAGACTATAGCTTGAATTAAATGCACCTTGGTCCTCAAACTGATGCCATTACTTCTCAATAATTTGGAGAGGTGTCTAGCTTTAGCTTTTCCCAGTGCAATGCCTCTTCTTTTTTCCTGACTGCTGGAACTAGGGGTGCTAATTGTGGATCCAAGCAAGATGAAATTGTAGACAGTTTCAGTCTCTACTGCATCCATAGTGATGTTGCATATCAGTCCAGTGGTGAGAATCTTTATTTTCTTGATATTGTTATTCAATTCATACCGAAGGCTGCATTCCTTAGTCCTCTGCTACAAATGCTTCAAGTCCTCATCACTTTCAGCAAGCAAAGTTGTGTCATCTGCATAAGGCAGGTTATTGGTGAGTCTCCCTCTAATCCTGATGCCACATTCCTCTTCATAGAGTTCCTCTTCAAGCAGCATCTTGAATGATTTGCTCAACACACAGAGTAAATAAATATGGAGAAAAAACACACCCTGTCACACTCCCTTCTTAATGTTAAACCATACCGAGTTGCCCTGTTCTGTTTGTACAACGGCCTACTGGTCCAAGTATACTTTCTGCATGAAGATTAGTAAGTGCTCTGGGGCTCCTATTCTTCTCAGTATCATCCACAACTTGTTATGCTCCATATAGTCAAATGCCTTTACATAGTCAATAAGGCACAAAGAGACAATTTTCTTGTATTCTTTACTTTCAGCCAGAATCCATCTGACATGAGCAATGATGTCCCTGGTGCCAGGGCCTTTTCAAAATCCTATTTGAACTACTGACAGTTTCTTAGCTATTTACTGTTCCAGCCATTTTTAAATGATCTTTATCAGTATTTTAGATATGTAAATAAAGATATAATGTGGAAGCTAATGTTTTCCCCCCAAATCTGATAAACCAAATAACTGGGGGTGATTGATTAACACTCTCTATCTCTTCAAAGTTGAGTATGGCTTTTAGTACTTTTTAAATCACCAGAACTAAAAAGAAAGAAACATGAGCCTGAGATAGGGAAGGGACTCATGAACGAATTGCCAGAAATGGAATGTATATTATTAAACTTGAGACCCTGTATGGTAACACTCCTTGACACTTGAGAATCCAGAAGACATGGAGTCCTGTAGAGATCATTAAACCTACAGATGCTGAAGGAAGCAAGACTTTTACTCGACAGCTGGCAGAGAAAGAAGGCTTTCTCCTAGAAGTGATATCCTAAATTTGAACTTATAAAGCTCTGTCTGACATATTTTGGGCATGATGCTAAGAGGGGCTAATCCTTGGAAAGGGACATCATGCTTGGGAAGGTGGAGGGACAGCACATGAGAGGAAGACCCTGGTTAAGATGGATTGACTCAGTGACTAGGCTAATGACAGTAGGTGTGTTAGAGACAATAAGGTTGGTTCAGGGGAGAGCAGGGTTAAGAACTCTTGTACACAGCAGTGCTGACTCACAAGTGACTTGATGGCACATTAACAACAACAATAACAACGACCTCTAAACTGTAAGAGGAGTCATCCATTTGTGGAATCTGTTATAGCAGCATTGGATAACTAAAACACCCATGTTCTACTTGTTCCCTCATTCTTTGCTGGAAAAATTGTTAAGTACAATTCTTATCCATTCTGAATCCTCATCTCAGTATTCCTGTCACTGCATTTTGACAGCCAAGGAGCCTTCTTTACGGATTCATTTTCTCCCTTTACACCGACTCGTCACATTTTTTCCTCTGCCTTTATTTGCTGTTGCTTCTCATTTTTTCACTATAGTTTCCCATCATCGTTTCTGCCCCTATAAGGTGGTACAGTCTGGCTTAAGGTTCTCTTCTTTATATTATCACTATTGGAAATTGTTTAGACTTATAACTTTTATTTTGTTGGGTTTTTTTTTTCCTTTCATTCTGACCTATTCCCTGAATTCTAGACTTCTATGTCCACGTACTTACTTGTCAAAGCCAAAACCCCTCTCTTTGGCATTCTCAAATTTTCTCCTCTGCGTTCTGCATCTTAGAAAGGCTATCACAATTTTCCCTCTTACTAAGGACTGGAATCTTAGAGCCAGCATCTTTCTCTCATTCTCATATGTATTCCATCAGCCATTCCTTTTACTCAAGGTTTTGAAACTATTTACTGAGTGTCTGGTACTTTTCTAGAAGCTGCAGATATTGAAGAGTACACAGCAGACAAAAGTCCTGACTTCACGTCCTTGTGACTGTCAGATCCATAATCAAAACATCTCTTATCTCCTATACTTTATCACTGGTACCAACCTAAACCAAATGTAAAAATGGCTTGGCAAAGATGTGTCAGACTTCCTCTAACTCAAAAGGGTGATCATTATCAGCATTTAGAGCCTAGGACTGTTTCCTATGTGGTAGGTGAGTCTTAAACATTCTTTCTGCCTCCCATTGCCCCCCCCCCCCCCCGAGTTCTGACATCATCTGTCCCTTCCATGACACTTTACTGTACTGGGCTCTGTAATTCATTGTAAAAGCCACACATAATTCACAGACCATACTCCAGCCTGTGAATTTTATTAGGATGTTACAGGTTACAATTAAAAATTAGAAATGACTCAGAATATAGTTACTGTGTCAGGATTGCTTTCTCTCTGGTCTGCTGACATACATTGCTCTTTCTGACCTTCAGCGTCGCCTCTGCTCAGCTTGTGGATTGCAAAGCTATTTTAGCTCTGCTGATATAAGTCCCTAGAGGGACCCCGATTTACCAGAAAGCCTTGATCTAAAGGTGCTCAACTTTAGCTCCGCGTGTCAGTAAATTTAGCTCCATCAAGTGCTCAGAGGCACCTCAACTTTACTAGCAAGACTCCAGCCTGGAAGCACGCCACTTTCTGACTGCATGCCGACTTTAGCTGTCTTCTACTGGTCTCCTTATTTTGCTGCCTCTATTGCCATCACTTTTACATCATCATTTGTGTGTTAAAGAGCGATTTTTATCTCCCGGGTCTAGGAAGTTGAATGTAGGAATAGTGGGTCCAAGGAACACATCACATTTCTGACTTTTGTGTCTTGATGCTTATGAAATTATCCCTTACACCTCTAAGATGGCACATTTTAAGTCAAGTAGGATGGTAAAACGAATCAATCTCTAACTTAGTGTTCTATATTCCTATTTGACATGATCTCATCCCACAAGGACGTCTTGCATCTTACTTACATATTGGTAAGTTATTAAGTCTCCTAGGTAAACCTTAAGTACTTCAAAGTTGCATTGTCTTACCCAATCAGTTCAGACTAGTAACAAAAACTATGGCTAGAAAGGCCATTAAGTAATTTATAGCATCATTTCAAGTCACCTTAATTTCCCTTGAAATATTTTAATAGACTCGTGCTTATTCCTTTGTCCTTTTAATTGTTTCCCTACATAGGAGGTAAAATGGTCATTTTAAAACATAAATCAGATTATGCTTTTCCTCTTCTTATAATCTTCCAATGGGTCCTCATCTCATTTAGAATAGAATACGAAGTCCTTACTAGAACCTACAATGTCCACCTATTGTCCGTCTCAAAGCCACTCTGGCTTCGACTACAGCACCATCACCTCCCTGATTCTGCTTGTTACAATGCCTTCTTATTAGATGTACCTATATATCCCTAACCCAAGTTGCTCCTCAGAAACAATGATTTTGAAGCTCTGTCTCACATATTTTGGGCATGGTACCAGGAGATATAAATCCTTAGAAAACGACATCATGTGGAAGGGTGGAGGATCAGCGCAGGAAAGGAAGACCCTAGTTGAGATGGACTGACACAGTAAGTGCAGTATAAGGTCAAGTGTGTTGGAGACAGTGAGATTGGCTCAGGATAGGCTGGAGTTCAGAGCTATTGTGCACAGGGATGCTATGAGTTGAAGGCAAATCATTGAGTTTCTGAGACTATAAATCTTTATGGCTTTATGGGAAGAGGTTGTCTATCTTTATTCTGCAGAGTAGCTGGTAGATAACTGATCTTTCAATGGAAAGGTCAACTTACAACTGGACACACTCTTCACTGTGTACCAGGGACATACAAACACACAGCCTCTTCCCCTCCCCTCTCCCCCCCCCCATGCTTTGCAAGTTCCTCCAACCAGAATTTACATCCTTAAGAGGAAGAACTTTGTTTGACTCACTAGTACCTGGCAAATATTACATGCTTAAGAAGTATTTGTTTACTTATCTTTAACTCTCCACAATTAATGAATATTTGTTGAATTGTCTTTAACTCTGGAATTCTACAATTTGATGCTTTGCAATATGTCTTCTCATAGTCCCTTCTGGACAAGAGTATTCATTTATGAGCCAGCTAACACTAGGCAAATATGCCCACTGGGGCTCTTCTCTGTGACCTCATTAGCATTCTATTCTAGCCAAATGAGGTGTGACTTTTCGAGTTTGGGATTTAGTATCTCACTTCTTTGTTGGGATTTGTTTGCCATATCTATAACTGTTAAACAGAGAGCCTGCTGTCAATAGGCAATTACAAAGCCACCCAGAGACTGCAAATAATTCACACACAGTGGTTTATGGCTCTAAGTCAAGTCAAGGGAGCTCTGAGCGCATAGCCTCTAGGTAGTTGTGCTGTTAACCCAAAGGTTATGCTTTCCTGATGGTGTGAATCCAGCAGTGGCTTCTCTGGAAAAAGAGGACCCATGTGATTTTCAATCCTATGTGATTTACAGCCTTAGAAAATGAATGGAGGAGGGTCAACTGTATATTCCACCTTCAAGGCAATAAGAAAGTATGAGAGAGAGAGAGAGAGGAACTAAACTATGTCTTCTTGATTAGACATATAAGTAAACTACCAAGTCAGTGTAAACTACATATAATGGAAATAAATAGATGCCTTTTGATCCTTAAATTATTTACTATGTAGAAAATAATTTCCAACAATTATGAATGCCTAGAACATTTGAGAAATAATAGCTAACAGAGTCCATATGAAATACCAAAAAAATGGTAATATAAGCAATGAAAAAGAATGTTGGGTGTTTTGGTTTTGTATATTTTTTTTAAAACGTATCATCTACACAATAAGATGTTGTCTCTTAAAGAGTTTCCCCTTTCCTACTCACCTCCAACCTAAGTTCCATCCAATGGGATGTTTGCCCTTTGAGAAATACCAGAACATCACAATTTTACATTCACTTTCATTTTCTTCACTTCATGACCTACCTACATGTAACAAAGTCTGTGGGCTCCAGTTCAAGAATGACCTTTTGTAAACTTTTTGCATTCCTTGTTAGACTTTGTGTTTTTTCATCTATTACCATAGCCCACGTGTGTGTAAGTGTCTGTGTGTGTGTGTTTGCTGCTTCTCTGTTGGTTCATTGCATATAAGGAACTTTTCATTGAGCTTTTATTTGTTTGCTTGCTTGTTGTTGTTTTTTTAAATTTTGTGCATCTCCAGCACCTACCTCCAGATGTTTTCCAGCAGACATTTAATAACCTTTTTTAAAAATAGGTAAATATTTATTATTTTTAAAATAATCATTTTTTAATTGTCAGTTTCATCATGAGTCACAGTTGAGTGCACAGCAAGTGATTAGTTGATAATAATTTTAGAATGAATTCCTCATAATCTAATTCGAGAAAATTAGTCATTAAAATCCCTATGCAATAGTTCTGCTTTGTCACTGGGTGCAGAGAATTACTTTTTATGGTCCTTTCTAGCCATAGTCTTTGCAACTCTCACAAAATGAAAGGGAAATGTGAAGTATTTGTGGTCATTTAGATGAGACTATTCTTTGGAAAGCAATAAGCTTGGAAGGATGGAGGGTTGGTGGATAGGAAGACCTCAATGATATAGATTGACACGGTGACCATAGCAATGAGCTTAAGTGTATCAGAGATGGTGAGGATGGCACATTATTCAGATCTGTTGTTCATAGAGTCACTAGGAGTTGAACTTGACTGAATGGCACATAACAACAACAACAACAACAACGAGACTGAGTACTAATAAAGCAAATAAAGTAGTAGCACCCTTGTAGGGTGGGGTCTTGCAAATAAGTTATATGGAGCCATAGGCATTAATTAGTCTTATCATTCCACTCACTAGGCTAAAAGAAACAATCCCAGAGATTGAAATGAGAAATCTCCATTGTCATGAAGAAAGAGGAACCAGGAACACAGCACATCCGTAGGACTAAGACATATATGGGGTCACCATGAGTTACAGAGTCACCATGAGTTGGAATCAACTCAAAAGAAGATGATTTCTTCTTTTATGATTATAATAAGCACCAAATTAGGTTTTTTATTATCACAAAGGAAACAATAACTAATATTATATCATATCATATCATATCGTATCATATATCATATCAATTTATTATTAATCTTTCTATAACAGAAATTTATTATCTGTTAAACTTAGGATAATAACTCTAAGCTTTATTATGTTTCTTGTAGTGTTCTTTTTTTTTTTCATTTACAAAGGTGTTATAAGCTAATGTAATGCAAGCTTCTTTTGACAAAACAGGATACATCAGTCACTTCTTCCTGTCTGAGACACAAAAAGTGTTACTTTTTTTATGCCAAAGTCTTTTTAATCATGTTGTTTACAAAGACCAGTAATACATGTTTTCATCTCCTTTTCTGTTGAAGAGTTCAAAACACAACATTGACATCAATTCGATAATCCCTTAGAACTCTCCATTAAGTGGGAGGAAACAGTTGCTGGTGTATGGATTTGTAAATGAAAAGATGAAACCACAGTTTTGGTTGGACAATTTTCTCACTCAGTTTTGATATATTTCTAAAATGACCCAGTTATCTTGCTTTTATTTCCTTTTTACAGCTAAATTTTTGGGTTTTAAATATTCCTTTTTATAATAACCAGGTTTTGAACAAAATCTGAATTATAAAACTCAGCAACTGTTCATTATAATTCTTCAAAAGCCTTTGATGCAATCTCTCCTTTCTCTTTTTCTGAATACCTCCTTGTGTTTCTTTTAACAGTGACCAAATTCTACTTTGTGTTACCATTTTCACTAAATTGTCAATTAAGTATCTATATGCTTGGCCTTATTGGTAGGTGTTTATTTACTCTTTTTCAGGAGAAGAGCTCTTTAAGAACAAGGGCCGTCATTCACTTTTTAAAAAAATTCTTTTTAAACTTTTTTTATTAGTTTCTTTTCCCTCTTCTTGTGTATCATTGAGTCGTATCTGACTGACAGAGGAGGAGATTGCCCTTCTTTCTCCAGCATCTGGTGAATTTGAACCATGTGCCTTTGGAATTGCAGTGCAGCTCCTTGCCATTAGGCCACCAGAGTTCCCTCATCATTCACCTTCGTAAACCTCTGGGGTTTGTAGGTATTTCTTTTACACCATTCTGAGCGCTAACTGTGAGAGAACATCTTTGTATTCTTTTGGATCTGGATGATACAGAAATTCCAAGACACTGAAAGAAAAAAAACTAAAGGATTATATTCTCTATTTCCCATCAGCCATATTTCCCCCCATATTTATTCCCAAAGCCATGCCAGGTTTTGCTTCCATCCAGGTAGGATTTTGCAATGACCATATGATTATGTCCCTCGGAGTAGGTGGGATTGACTTGGTAAAAGCAGACCTATTTTACCCTTGGTCTGCAGCCAAACCCCTACAGGAAGGCACAGTAGTTGTTTCTGAAGGGACAGCAAAAATCCCATTTTTTTATAAACCCCCATTAATGCTAGAGGCAGAAGCGGGCCATAAAAATTCTTAGCTTAAGGCAAACACGAGTGCCCCGGGTAAAGCCTGGTCTGTCCTTGAAAAGTAAAGAATTAACTAGTGTCTACGTGACACAAAAGAAGTAAAGGCCGGCAAAGTAGCCAGCCCATCAAAAGTCAACCCACCAAGCATGATCGCAACCCCCCTGCCCTAACAGGGGCACTCAAAAGAGCTATAAAAGCAAGTGGGAGGGGAAACTCGGGGCTTTTTTCCTTCACCACCTTCCTGAGGAAGGAGAAAAGTCTCCACGCGTGGAAATAATATAATAAATGCTCTTGAAATTTCAGACGTATTTTTAGATTTCTTCGAGGGGCATTTCATGGGCAGAACAGTTTCAGCATGGGGAGAATATTCTTATCATGTCATTATATTCCCATGGACAAAAATCTGGGTGACCATGGTGTCATCGAATTATCATTTCCTATTGCCGTATTTGGTATACAAAGAGACAGACCTTTCCCTAATACTTATAGAAACATAAAGCACCAATAAGCATTTGTTAACCAAAAGTCTTCTAAATAGTGTTGCAGGCATTTTTTTTTTTCTTTCTTCGCCAACTGCAAATAGACAGCCCAGCTCAGGGAAGAGGATACATGCTTGAAACCCATTAACCTCCCGTGTTCTCACCAGAAGGAAAGTCATTACCTTGCCCATCAGGGATCTGAGCCCACGTTATCTACTTAATACAACACTTGGTAAATGCTGATTGAACTAAATGATTAATTATTGCATGTCATTGCTCTCTCAGCTTCTTACTACAGTTCACAACTCAGACTTGTATTTAAACATGTTTGTTAATCAGTGTTTGAAATTCCACCATCCTTTCACCCAACTTAACTATTTATTCATTTCTTTTTTATTATTAATTTTAATGAACGTTTACAGAGACTTTGGATTTCCATCCATTCACTGTTGCACTCTTCTCCCTGTGCACTCCTTCCCCGCCAGTTCGCTCTTCTCTTTGAAAAGTAAAATTTTTTCATTGTTATATAATCCCTCCCCCCAAGTCCACTCCACTATTCTGTACTCCTGTCATGACAAAGATACCTAATCATATATCCCATAATACATAACAATTTGAAGTCATAGTCATGCATTTATGACTTGAACATTTTAAATTAAGTTTATTTTCTATGTTTTCTAGATACAAAAATTAGAACATAGTTTAGTAAAATTTCTTCTTAAACATAATCACTCCCTCCTCAGCTTTCTTCCTGTCAGAACTATTTGGGTTCTGTAACAACTTTGGTCTTGGTAGTCTAGTTTTCCTAATAACTTTGTTACGTGCTGTGAATGGTTAAAAATTTGAATGTATAGTGTGTGTGATAGTAAATTGTGAATAAGTGGGATACAGTTCTTCAGTCAGGACAGCTTCCCAGGTATGCTTGCAGAGCCCTTCTATTCAAAGACTCATTTTTCCTGGATTAGGGATAATAGCTCTTTTGTACTTCCAAGTATAGAGTGTATGCACAGGTCCTCTACATCGTTTGAGAGAAAGCCCTTGGTTCTGGTTCTGTAGAGTTCCAATTTATCACCTTGCCACATCAGTCTCTGGTTTTTTACCAGCTGTGCTGCTCCTCCTGCTGCTGCTATTCTGATATAGGTCCTAGTCTAACTTGTGTAGGAATCTTGAGGTTTCACTGTCTGCCCCTTTTCTGCTTCTACTTTCTTGCTAATAGTGAGATTCTGACTTCCAAACGTGGCCAATTTAACTCTCCTGGGATGACAAGACTGACTAGACCCCTCATTAGGATTCTACCACCTTGTTTGCATGTCCCCACCCTAAAAGTGTTATTTTCTTCATTCACATTATTCACAGTCTTGTCCAGACATATGGTGAAAGTCATAACCAACACCTATGGAAGCCATTTTGAACAATTAACCTAATATACTGTATCTCTTATTTTCATTGTGGTAGAGTCAGAACTAACTCATAGGTGACTCTTCAATGGTTTTTTTTAAAGACTGTAAATTGCCAAGTGTCCATCAACGAACGAATGGATAGAGAAGCTGTGGTATATTCACACAATGGAATACTATGCTCCTTTGAAAAACAAGGAACTCATGCAATATTATTCAAAATGGGTGATTCTCAAGGACATTATGTTGAGTGAAATATCTCAGTCACAAAAGGACAAACACTGCATAGTGCCACTGCTGTAGAATGGAACTGACATCAGGGTTGGGGTAAGAATGAGAACTAGATGAATTATGTATACTGCATTGGAACAGATGAGGGAGAGAACAGTTTAAAAGCAATATATTATAGGGCATTATGATTATCCTAAGAATCCAGAATGAAGGTTGCAGAGTAGAGTATACTTGGGGTGAGGGGGACGTGAGGGAGGATTGTATACCAATGAAAGAATTTTTCTTTTACTTTTCAAAGAGAAGAGTGAACTGGGGGTGGGGGCGGTGGGCGGGGAGAAAGGTGTAACAGTGAATGATTGGAAATCCAAAATCTCTGTAAATGTTCATTGAAATGAATAATAATTAAAAAATATAAAAAAAGAGAAAAAAGACTGTAAATTGCACCAGTTGTAATTGTTGTTAGGTACTGTTGAATTGAGTATGACTCATAGCAACCCTATGAACAACAGAATTGAACTCTGTCTTATCCTGTGACTTCCTCTTCATATCTGACATACTTGAGCCCATTGCTGCAGTCACTGCGTTAATCCATCTAGCTGAGGTTATTTCTCCCTTTCATCAGCTCTCCACCTTTCCAAACATGACTTATCTCCAAGGAATAACGTCTCCTAGCTCATAACCAAAGTATATAAGACAAAGCTTTATTATATTTGCCTCCAAGGAGCACTGTGCTGAACCTTCTCTAAGATGTATCTGTTTGTTGTTTTGGCTATCCATGGGATATTCAGTGCTCTTCTCCAATACTGCAAAACTCAAAGGCATTAATTCTTATCCCATGCTTATTCATTTCCAGCTCTCAGAAGCATAGCAAGTGATTGAAAAGACCATGGCCTGAATTAGGTGCACCTTACTCTTCAAACTGGCACCAGTGTTTCTCAGTAATTCAGAGAGGCCCCTCACAGCAGACTTGCCCAATGTAATACATCTCCTGATCTCCTAGCAGCTGGTACAAAGGGTGTTAATTATAGATCCAAGAAAGAGGAAATAATTGACAATGTCTATCTTTTCTTCTATCTTATCTATGATGATGTAGCTTTTGGTAAGTGGTGAAGATTTTTGTCTTCTTGATGTGGAGATGCAATCCATATTGAAGGTTGTAGTTTTTGATCATCTGAACCAAGCATTTCAAGTCCTCCTCACTTTCCCAAGCAAAATTGTGTCATCTGCATAATGCAGATTGTTGATGAATCTTTGTCCTGTCTTGATGTCATATTCTAAATAGAGTTTACCTTCTTGAATGATCTGCTCAGCGTAGATTGAATAGCATTGGAGAAAAAAATATATTCATGACACACACCCTTTCTGATTTTAAACCATGCAGTATTCTCTTGCTGGTTTTGGACAACAGTTTCTTGTTATAAGTAAAGATTTTATATAACCATAATTTGGTGTTTTGAGATACCCATTCTTCTCAATGTTAGCCATAGTTTGTTACCATACAGTTAAAAAAATCTTTGCAAAGTCAGTAAAACACAAACAGACATTTTCCTGGTATTCTCTGCTTTCAGTCAGGATTCATCTGACATCAAAAATAATATCGTTGGTACCATAGCCTCTTCTAAGAAGTTCCAGCTTGAACTTCTGGTACTTTTCTGTCAATGTACTCTGTTCTAGCCATTTTTGGGTGATTTTCAGTAAGATTTTTCTTACAGATGATATTAATGCTAATGTTTGACGAATTCCACATTCTGTTTGATTGCCCTTCTTGGTATTGGAACAATATTCATCTTTTCCAGTTAGTCATCCAACTGCCCAAAATTAAACCAATCTGACATGGAAAAGATGTAGTCAGAATAATCTTAGAAGCAAAGATGGTGGGTTTTTTATTCATATACTTTGAGCATGTGATCAGAAGCAACTATTCTTTGGGAAAAGATATCATTCTTGGAGAAACAGAAGGATACTTAAAAAAAAAGAGGACTACTCTTAATGAGATAATATGGACACAGTGATTGCAACAGTTGACTTAATTACAATGGAGGTCAAATATAGTGTAGCATCGGGGCAGAGTTCTCTTCTATTGTACATATGGTATTATGAGTCAGAAATGACTCAATATTACCTACAACAACAACACACTGAGATCAGAGCTGCATTGTCATGTAATTATAATGAAACTTCAAGTGACTGTTGCTGTGGTTTTATACTCACTTATTTTGTCAGATTTTCTTATATTTTATCTATGATACTGCATTTAGTGGCAAGTAGTAAAGAATAAAACAGTAATTAAAGGAAAAGAAAGGGAAAAAGAAAAAAAACTTTTGCTGCTAATCATGTGATCATTCAGTGTAAACTACAGAATGATTTGGTTATTAGTAGCAATACAATTTAAAATGTGTATAACACATTTAAACACTATACTTCTCTGAGTAAAATTTATTATGACCATTAAGAAATCATTCTGTATTGTCTTATAACAGAAGGCCCATAGATTAAATTAACATTATGAAGATGAATTTTTAAAATCATCTTGATGCTGAAAGCCATCTGAATTAGTCCCCCTGTTCCCCTGGAAAGAATCCTGGAACTGACATGTAGGCATCCTTTAAGTTGAGACTTTTCTCATTTCATGCCAATTGTCAGAATAGTACCATTGATTTTAACTGATTTGTACCACACCCATCAATGATAGTTGGTACTCTTTTGTGTGTGTGTGTATGTGTGAAAGAGAGAGAGAGAGAGAGAGAAATTTGTATTTAGAATTAGCCAGCTGAATTCAGTTTAGGAGATTCCAATTTTGTTAGCGACATCCAAAACATCATAGCCAGGAGCAAGTCAAACACAGGCTTTCTTCTCTCCCTCAGACCTAGTCAAGGTGTTGACCTTGACCACATCAATGTCATAGAGCTTCTTTACAGCTTGTGTAATTTGATGCTTTTTGGTCTTGACTTCCACAATGAAGACAAGTGTTTTGTTATCTTCTATGTTCATGGCTGATTCAGTGGTTTGGGGAAACTTGATGATGGCATAGTGATCAAGTTTATTTCTCCTGGGGACATTCTTTTTGGGGTATTCCAGGGGCTGCTTTCAGAGTCTCAGCGTCTTAGGCTACCGGAAGGTGGGTGACATGTGGATCTTCTTTTTTTTTTTTTTTGGCTGTGGATGCCCTTCAGGACTGCCTTCTTGGCCTTCAATGCCTTTGCTTTGGCTTCAGTTTTGGGAGGTCCTCCAGTTTAAGGGTCCTCCTTCTTCCCTTTCAGCGCCATCTTCATAGAAAGTGTGGGGATTTTAAACTTAAAGCACATAAAGTGAACACTACCATTTCTCCATTATCCCAGGGAGATGAAAAGTTAAGAATCTTGTTTTTGGGCTCTGTGCTAAGAACTCAAGACAGGTTAATCCAGGGTTGACTCATATCTGATCTCAGAAGATATGTAGCTAAACTATAGGACGGACTCTCTGCCCTCCCTCTCCTTTTAATAGCACAGATATCATCAGGCTATTGAAACTGGAACTAATCCGTTAATTTTTTTTCCCCTTCTACTAGTTACACAGAACGGAATCCTTCTATAATTCTCCTTGATGTTAGTTTTCATTTCAAGAATGATTTTGCAAAGTACTTTCTGTGTTAAACTGTCCGCGGGCAACCCTCTCAGAATCTGTTCATTATCATCTGACTGTTTCTGACACTCGGTTAGTTTGTTCATGAGAGCAGAGAAAATAAAAGACGGTTGGTTCAAAGTGGAGTGTTTCTTACACCAGCTCTTGTAGTCATTTTCATCTCCCTTCTTCACTGTTTCTTCTTTCAAATCTCAGCTGCAAACATTCTCCTCCTTCTCCTGTCGCTGATTTCAGAGGATTACTCATTTGTCTCAGGAGTCATATTAGTATTTTTAGTAGCTAAGAAAAAATATTGTTAGTGCTACAGTTTGCACAAATACTATAATTCAAATAAAGAAAGTTCTCAATCTCTCCTGGATTCATGGTCTCTGGCCCTGGAGCAGAGAGGCAGGTGAGACTGAAGGTACAAGACCACTGTTTATTTCACATTGTCCAATAGGCTTTGAAGGTTCCATTTTGCTGGATATTAAATATTTCTGTCCCTCTCCGCCGCACCCCCCTCCCAGTGTTCTGGTAGAGGCCTCTCATCTCATTTCCCTTACAGGGAGCTGGTCACATTTCACGCACCCTCTTCGATAGAATATTGACACCAAACGGAAATTTCTTCTACAACACACTCCAAGATATGTGTGGAGGTGGCAGGAGCAATGGATTCGCCTCCTAATCAGCATATGTCAGAAGGACTATGACAGGGCCAAAGGCATTTTCCTTTTCTCTCTGATTTTACTATTAGAATAAATGTGTATCTTCTGGCAACCTCTTGTCACCTGCTCCAGGGATTCCATTCAAATCTGCTATTCAAGAAAACAGCAAGAGGGACAAAAATTCTGAGACTGATAGGGACACAGAGGCTGCTGTTCAGAAGTTTAAGGGTGATAGACACATGATAGCTAGAAGACGGAGACTTGCAACTTTCTGACATCCAGTGACTGTTGTTTTTGTGAGGAAGAAACTGTCTGATTTGTAGGATCTCAGAAGTATTCCCGTAGTAGTATGTGCCTTCATGCCAAAACGGCAGTCTGTTTTATCTTATATTTCCTATAACTAGATACTGTCAAAACCATTACTTTATATTCAGAAATTCTTGTATTCAATGAAGACCTTGATCAAGGGCAAAATGCAACCAGGTTTTTTCAGTGCTGTTCTTGTCCTTGTTGATATGTTTAAGACACATTCTCCAGGGAGTCTTGCTAAGAGGGATTCCCTTTATTTCTAATCCATTTAATCATGCTCCATTGGTTTGCAACAACCAATCACATCATAGTTTTACAGTGTGTTCATATGCAAACTAAAGTCAAGGATAAGACTGCCACTTCTCCACCACTCAGGCCATGTAATTAACAGATTGTTTACCCAACTCTGTATAATATTTGAATGTAGAATTCTGAGTCATTATGTCATTTTAGAGCTAGTGAGAATTATAACTAAAAGGTAGCAATGTTGTTCATTCTTCTTATTTGAAAAACATATGTTGTTGTTATGTGCCATCGAATCGCTTGCGACTCGTAGCGACCCTATGTACAACAACCCTAAACTCTGCTTTGTCCTGTGCCAATTAAACTGTCTCTGACACTCCCAGCCCGATTATCCCAGTCACTGAATCAATCCACCTCATAGAGGGCCTTTCCCTCCTGCGCTGTCCCTCCACCCTCCCAAGTATGATGTCCTTTTCCAAGGACCGGTCTCTCCTTACAACATGTCCAAAATATGTTAGATGGAGCCTCAGAATCCTTGCCTCCGAGGAGACACCCTGTTTAACCCTTTCCAGGATGAATCGGTTTGTTTTCCTAGCAATCCATGGTACTCTAAATACTCTTCTCCAGCACCACAGCTCAAAAGCATCAATTCTCCTTCTATCCTCCTTGGTCATTGTCCAACTCTCTGATGCATAACAAGTGATTGCAAAGACCATGGCCTGTATCAGACACACCTTAGTCTCCAGAGAGACACCATTGCTCTTCAGTACTTTGGAGAGGTCCCTCACAGCAGACTTTCCATTTCTAGCAGGATTTAAAAAATCTACTTAGGTTGAATCATTAGTTTCTTTTTCTTTATTTGGTTATAGCTCTCGGAAACCTTGTGATGGTGCATTCCCTTGCTAATTACGTCAATAGAAAATGGAACACAAAGATGTTACATAATTATTTTTTATAGTCGGCTAGATCTTGGGGCAGACACTATCAAGATAATTTAAATGGGCGTGAGAATTGGCAAGCAATATGACTGGAGAATTGTTGATCCCTACCTCTCCCCCCAACCCTTTTTGGTCTACAGGATTTAAAGTTGTACCTGAAAATGAAAATATTTCAAAATGTGGGTATAGTTGGCTATGTGGGTGCAGCCATGGTGAATGTTGTTGCTGTTATGTGCCATCGAGTCACCTGTGACTTATAGCCACCCTGTGTACAACGGCTCTAAACCCTGCTCTGTCCTGTGCCAATCTTTTTGTCTCTGACTCAGCTACCTTCATTATCACAGTCACCGAATCAATCCTTCTCATTGAAGGTCTTCCTCTCCTGCGCTGTCCGATCCTCCACCCTCCCAAGCATGACAGCCGTTTTCAAGGACTGGTACTTCCTTGCAACATGTCCAAAGTATGTCATACAAAGCTTCAGAATTCTTGCCTCCAAGGAGCAGCCTGGCTTTACCCTCTCCAGTATGAATGTACATTTTTTTGAAGATAAGCAATATAGATATTTTTAAGGCCTCTTTTTCACTGAATATTTAGACAAATACATATGTTTATTTTTTCATTGGTTATTATAAGATTAGCTCCAACCTGTGATGCTGATATTTCCTATAAAAGAATGAAATGTCTGGTTTCATGTAGTCTTCAAAATCATTGGTATATTTGAACATGTAACTGATTGTTGTCTCAATCCTTGTCCTTGATATTTAGCCTTGTTTTCACTGAACCTCTATTTTATCAAACAGCATGTTATTTTTCAGAGATGGATCTACCATGATGATATACCCAAAATAAGCTAGGTGTTATCTCTTCATCTTTGCATCTAAGCAGCTATACAGTTGTTTCCAAGATTGACTTTTGTCTTAACCATATTAGTCCTCAATCTGTTCCATATTCTTTGATAAACCATAGATCAAACACATCAATTTTTCCCTATGCTCACTAAAAAAAGTGTGTTCATATTTTAAAGGTATCACAAGCATTGAATTTTTTTTTTAAACAAGAGCTGTTAGTTTTAATTGAGTATGAAAAACTTTTAGGTGTGGCTGTTGTTTGTTTATTTTAGATGCCATTGAGTTGACCAGGACTCATAGGGACCCAATGAATGAAGGATTTGAACTCTCTCTTATCTCGTTACATCCTCATCATCTCTGCAACACTTGAGCCCAATGGTACAGTCTCTGTGTCAATCCATTTTGTTGAGGTTCTTCCTCTCCTTTGATAACCCTTCACTTTTCTGAGCATGTTGTTTTTTTCCAGAGAGTCCTACTAACAAGATGCCCAAACTATGTGAAATGCTGTTTTATTATCCTTTCCTCTAAGGAGCATCCTGGCTGCACCTTCTCCAAAATATATTTGTTCTCTTGAAATTCCATGGGATATTTAGTACCCTTCTCCAGTACTACAACTCAAAAGCATCAAGTCTTCTTCTATAATCTTTATTTGCTCTCTATCTCTTGAGTCGCATAGCAAATAATAAAAAAGATCCTATCTTGGATCAGGCCTATGTTAGTCTTTATACTGACATCCTTGCTCTTCAGCATTTTGGAGAGGTTCCTGACTGCCAATTTTCTATTACAATATGTCATTTGATTTCTTGGCTGCTAGTAACAAAGTTGTTGATTGTGGATCCAAGTAAAATGAAATCGTTGGTAATTTCCATCTTTTCTCCATCCGTAATGATGTTACCTATTTACCTAGTACTGAGAATCTTTGTTTTCTTGATAGGCAAACGTTATTCCCAGACTGTTTTCTCTAAGGTACTCAGACTCTCAATAAAAAAAAATGAATTAAAGCAATGGGAATGTGTAGTCTATAAAAGATTAATAGAGCCCTTTATAACATTTTTCATATATTTGAAAAATGGACTGTGGGTAAGGTGTACACTTTACACAGTGTAACTCCAGAGGCAATAACATTTATTTCTATGTAACTGACATTCTTCGAGAATCTGTCATAGATCCCGGAAATATCAAAATGACTAAGACATTTTGGTACTCTCATGAAGCAAACTGTTTATGGAAACATAAATCCATTGCAGATTCAGAAAAGATAATTTTAATCCAACACAAAGAAAGATTTCTTAATCATTAGAACTGGATTTCAGTGTAGGAAAAAGTGTGGCTTAGAGACAAGGTAACTAAAATCATGTAGATGTCCCTGGTGGCTTAAAGAATTAAATGTTCCACTACTAGTTAGGAAGTTCTGGGTTAGAAACCACTGTGGTTGTTATGTGCCATCAAGTCTCTTGTGGCTCATAGTGACCAGATCTATGTACAACAGCTCTGAAGCCTCACCTGTCCTGAGCCAGTCTCCCTGACTTCAACACATTCACCTCCATTACCCCAGTTACAGTATCAATCCATCTTACCCGGGGTCTTCTCCTCCTCCATCATTCCAAGCATGATGTCCTGCTCCAGGGACCAGTCCTTTCTGGCCACATGACCAAAGTATGTGAGATGAGGCTTCAAAATCCTAGCCTCCAAGGAGAAATTTTATTTCAGCCTCTCCAAGACAGACTTACTTATTTTCTTGACAGTCCATATTATGCTCAAGAATCTTCTCCAGCATCACAACTCAAAGGCATTGACTCTTCTTCTATCATCCTTGTCATTATCCAGCTCTCTGATGTATAGTAATTAAGTACAAAGACCAAGGCCTGGAACAGGAACACCTTGGTCTCTAGACTGACATCATGGCTTCTCAGTACTCTGGAAAGGTCTCTGACAGCTGATTTACCTATGCAATTTGTCTTGATTTCCTGACTGCTAGTGCTAAACTGAGGAGGACCTGAAGCACTTGCTGCAGAATATCAAGTCTGCAGCCCTCAATATGGATTGAAGCTCAATATCAGGAAACAAAGATTCTCACCACTGGGCTGATTTGCAGCATCATGATGGATGATGAAGAGATTGAGATTGTTAAAAGCTTCACTTTGCTTGGCTCCACAGTCAACACTCTTGGTACCAGCAGCTAGGAATCAAAAGATCAACTGCTGTTGGGAAAGTCTGCTATCAGGGACCTCTCCAGAGTACTGAAGAGCAATGATGTCAGTCTGGAGATGAAGGTGCACCTGATTGAGGCCATGGTCTTTACAAATAATTTTTATGCATCAAAGAACTGGACAATGACTAGGGATGATGGATGGAGATTTGTTTCCTTTGAGCTGTGGTGCTGGAAAGGAGTACTGAATAGACCGTAGACTCCTTGGAAAATAAACAGGTTCATCCAGGAAAGGGTGAAATCAGGCTGCTCCTTGGAGGCAAGGATTCTGATGCTCCGTCTGACATACTATGGTTATGTTTCAAAGAGAGATCAGTACTTGGAGAGATAGAGATCATTCTTGGGAAGGTGGAGGGACAGCACAAGAGAGGAAGACCCTCGATGAAATGGATTGACTCAGTGACTTGTGTAATGGGGATAAGGTTGTGTAAGAGAAAATAAGGTTGGCCCAAGATGGAGCAGAACTCAGAGCTGGTGCACCTAGAGTTGCTGTGAGCCACAAGCAACTCGATGGCACATATCAGCAACCACAACAGTGCCAAGAGCATTGATTGTGGAGCTAAGGAGGTTGTAATTGTTAACAACCTCAATCTCTTCTCTACCTATCATGACTCTGTTAATTGCACCCAGTGGTGAGTATCTTTTTCTTCTTGATGTTGAGCTTAATTCATATTGAAGACTACACTCCTTCACTTTCTGCAGCAAATGATTCAGGCCCTTCTCAGTTTCAGCAAGTAAGGTTGTGCCATCTGCATAACACGAGTTGTTATTGAGTCTTCCTCTGATCCTGATGCCACATTCCTCCTTATAAAACCCAGCCACCTAGAGGTGGTATAGTGGGTAAGGTATACTCAGAAATGGGTAATTTGAATTCACCAGCTAATCCACCAAAGACAGACAGTCACATCTCATGCAATTTACGACCTCTGAATACCTGTTGGAGGGTCAGCTATGAACTCGTAGCTCCTCAGATTGATTCCAGCTCAATTGCAATGAGTTGTATTTGAGAGGCACTTCAAAAGACAGACATGGTAATCTGCTTTTGAAAGATCACACTCTTCAAAACTTTAAAGGGCAGCTCTATCCAAGTGAGCAATCTCTGAGTTGACATCAACTTCAGGCCATCTAAAATAAACTTATAGATAAGAGTTCTCCAGTAGTGCAATCATTTAAGCAGTCAACCATTAATCCAAATGTTGGCAGATCAAACTCAACCAGTGGTGCCTAGAAGACAGGCCTGGTCATCTGCTTCTGAAAGGTCACAGTGTTGATGACTTCATGGAGTGTGGTTCTGCTTTGCACACATGAGGTCAACATGAATTGAAAGTAACTTGACAGCAAGTGATTTGGAGTTTTGGTGACATAAATGACAGTTGAGCTCAAGGCTGAGGGATAGAATGTGTAAAGAAGTTTGCAACAGGAGTCAAACTTTAGAAAAGAGCCCTGGGGAATAACAGTTGGATGATTGTCAGAGAAAGACAAACTTGCCTTGGAGCCAGAGAGTTCAGAGAGTTTATCAATTGTCTGACATCTGGCATGTGATTTATCAACCCTAGTATAATTAATAATAAATATATATTGTACTGCCAAGTACAATACAGCATTATTGTGATAATTAAACAAGATAACAGAGTACTTGAACTATGGTAGGTACTGAAGACATGTAGCATTATGATCTGTGTCTAGCCATGATTTTCTTTCTTACCATCAATATTCTCACCACTGGGTCAATTGGCAACACCATGGTAGTTGAGGTCGTCAACAATTACAGCTTGCTCAGCTCCACAATCAGCACTCTTGGCACCAGCAGTCAAGAAATCAAAAGACAAATTGCACTGGGAAAATCTGCTATTAAGGATCCCTCCAGAGCACTGAGAAGCAATGATGTCAGTCTAGAGACTAAGATGTGTCTGATCCAGGCCATGGTCTTCATAATTACTTACTATGAATCAGAGAGCTGGACAATGACTAAGGATAACAGAAGAATTGAAGCCTTTGAGTTGTGGTTCTGGAGAAGAGTTTGAACATACTATGGACTGCCAAGAAAAAAAAAATAAGTATCTTGGAGAGGTTGAAACCAAGTTTCTCCTTGGAGGCTAGGATTTTGAAGCTTCATCTCACATACTTTGGGCACATGGCCAGGAGAGATCAGTCCTTGAAAAAGGACATTATGCTTGGAAGGGTAGAGGGACAGCATAGGAAAGGAAGACCTTGAATGAGATGGGTTGACACAGTAACTCTGGTAATGGGGATTGGTTTGTCTGGAGTCAGTGAAACTGACTCAGAACAGGGCAGACTTCAGACCTGCTGTACATGAGGTTATTATAAGTTACAGGTGACTTGACAGCACATAACAACAGCAATGACAGCCTTCTCTATAAACAATGTTCTGTTTGTTTTATACTGTAGTTGTTCTTAATGTTTTTATTGTAAATGACCTCCTTGAAACCTGGTACAAGTTGTATTCTCTCTCCCTCCAGAATAAAAAAAAATATATGTGAATAATGCAAACAATTTCTCAGACAATTTCAAGGGGATTATGGATTCCCCAAAGCCCATGGTCTCTGTAATGATACCATTACTTGAAGGAAGACATTATCTAGATTGTGTTTGCATTGGTATCACTTGAAGTTTAGGAGCTCTAGTTTTTCAGGCTGTAGTGCAAACCTAGGGATACCTATGAATCAGTTATTCTGATTCTTCATGGACATGTGGTTACAAGAGGCAAGATGTACAAATATCTGAAACCCTTCACTTTCTGATTACCTTACTCAGTAACCAGTCGAAAGGACATATTGTCTTTCTTTTTTTGGCTAATTGTTGAACATACTCTGAGTTATGATTGTGGTCTTTCTGGTGATCAAATAAATCAACTATTCAAATATTTAGTGAGAGTGTGTTGACTGTACCTCTTTTCTGATATTGTCTCTCAGTGGCTTTCTTTTATCCATTTCCCTTTAATTCTAAGATTCCCCAGTTCTTTTCTTTTGTGGAATACACTGTGTCTAAGAAATATATTTTTAGTTATTTTGCTATATACATTGAATATATTTTATATACCCTGCTTGGAATTTTGAAAGTTATGCTTTTATATTTGTCACTTGAATGCAACTAAAAAAAACCAAAGTTACTCTCTACTACCTTAAAATCAGACCCTGATTAACTATATTTCTTTTTCTTTAGTAAGTTTGATTATTTTTAACAGAACACAGAAAGAGAGATTCTGCTTCAGTTTTTTTCCCCTGGCTTTCTCCCTAAGTACTCTCAGGACATCTATTAGATCATCTCTTTTTAAAAACAAACACGCTTTTGTTCTGCAAATTGTGTGCTGTGTGAGTTTTTGTTACTGATGCTGCTTAAAGTTCTTTATTTTATATTTTTATTTTGTCAATTGACACTGAGAAGAATTTGTTGGGCTGCCTTACTCTAACAGTAGCCTGTGTGTGTTGTTAACACAAATGTCCTCTGGTATTCTCCATTTTCATGACTCTATTTTGGTAGCCGGTGGCTGCTGTCTCGTGTCTCATAGTTGCTTCCAGGTTGTATTTTTCATCTGTCAGAAAAACCGATATCTTTATGGCATATGGCAAGGATTGACTTGAGGTTTTTTTTGTGTGGGTTTTTTTTAATAGATGAAATGCAATCTCCATTTACAAAATTATATTAACACTTCTGCATATTTTAGAGTCTGTTGACTTTGCTTTGGTCATCAGAAGCCATGTTCAGGGAACAATAAAGACTGTCATTTGAAACCATGTGCACACAAATCACTGGTAGTGTGCATCAAGCCATCTGCTCGGCGAAGGAATATTTTTATTTTTTCCATTCCTATGCATACCCTGGCTGTGAAAAGGGCTTACGATGATAATGTCTTTAAACTTATTTCCTTTGACAGTATTTTTATTACCTTGTCTTATAAAAAGTTAATCTCTGATAAATGAGGTTCAGAATTTCAGTGCCAGATTGCTTTGTCACTACTATGCATCATTGGTCTTTTAAGTCAGCAGACTTTTCATTTTATAAAATTGCTTTCAGTATATCATTTTAATTTCAGTAATTCTGACTGCTATTTGAACTCTATATGCACCATACAACAACTAGCAACACGTTTTTCATTGTTCTATCATGCATTTCTGTTCTTCCAATTGTAATAACTTTCCATCTAACTTTAAAAATAGAGAATTCAGTGCATACATATCGTTCAGACATAGAGATTCTTATTCCAGTCAGGCTGGGACTTAGAAGAGACCAGAAGCAGCCTCAGTGGAGAATCGAGACCAACACGAGACAGGGCTGATGTGAGACTGATTCTCTGTGAAGCCAGAACCAAGGCTCTTTACCTAAGTTGGCTGGAGGACTGAGAGGGGGATGCTGTAATTGGAAAAATGGAGAGCACTTGGTAACACTGACTTAAGTCATAAGGCTGGAGGTCAAAGGGCCTGCAAACATTCTTGAGAAGCTTTCCTGAAAAGGTATGATATCCTGTCGCCAACATGAATTATAGCCTGTGAGTAGCATTTCAAGAGGTCTGTGTGGCATTTGCAATGGGTTTTGGATCAAGTAATAGACCAGTGAGAGCCCTGGGACGGATGACTGATTTTAAAATTAGTATGAGTAGGTGCAAAAGCATCGGGGATGGCTGGCCTCAGAGGAGTCAGTTTTCACCAGTAAATGCTGATGAGGACAGCTCACCTTGAAGAGTCAGTAAAGGTCAGAAGTTACTATCCCTATGTCATTACCACTCATTTAACAAGATTCTTTAGTATGGATTGGACCTCAACATAAGGAAAACAGAATACTGACAACTCAATCAAGAAGCAACATTATAATAAACGAGACAAAATTGAAGTGGCCAATGATTTCATATTACCTGAAACCACAATCAACACCCATGGAAGCAGAAGTCATGAAATTAAACCACCTGTTGCATTGGGAAAAACTACTGCTGAGGACCTTTTCAATGTACTTAAGAGCAAGGATGTCTTAAAGACTAAGGTATGCCTTGCCTACACCATGGTATTTAAAATTGCTTCATATATGTATAAGAGTTGGGCTATGAATGTGGAAGACTAAAGAACTGATATCTAGGAATTATGGCTTTGGAAAAGAAAATGGGATATAACATAGATTGCCAAAAGAACAAGCAAATCAAACTTGGAAGAAGAGCAGGCAGAATACTTCTTAGATGGTGAGACTTCATCTCATATGTTGTTGTTGTTAGGTGCCATCAAGTTGAGTATGACTCAATGACCCTACGAACAAAAGACCTGAACCCTGTCATATCCTGTGCTATCCACACACTTCCTGCACATAAAATTCCGTCACACAGTCACTGTGTCAATGCACATGGTTGAAAGTCTTCTATTCCTTCTCCAGCCCTCAACCCTTCCCTGTATCATGTTCCTCTCCAAGAAATAGCCTCTCCTAGCAACATGTCAAAAATATGTGAGGTGAGGCCTCACCATTTTTGCCTCCAAAGAACATTCAGGCTGCACTCTCTCCAAGACATGTCTATGCATTCTCTTGGCTATCTATGGGATATTCAGAGTTCTTCTTCAACACCATAGTTCAAAGACATCAATCCTTTTTCTCTCATCCTTATTCATTGCTCAGCCCTTAGATGCAAAGCAAATGATCAGAAAGACTATGGCACAAATCAAATACACCTTAGTCCTCAAACTGACATCATTACACTTCGTTAATTTGGAGAGGTCCCCAACTGCAGATTTCCTTGGTGCAATACATCTCCTTATTTCCTGACTGCTCGTACCAAGGGTATAAATTGTGGATCCAAGCAAGATGAAGCTGTTGATAGTTTGTCTCCTCTCTATCCATCATGATGCTGTATATCAGCCCAATGGTTAAGTATCTTTGTTTTCTTGACATTGAGATATAATCCATACAGAAGGCTGGAAGAGTTGTGTTCTGGAGGGTAAGTAATTTTTATTTACTTGAACTTTGAGTTTGAACTGTCTGGCCATTTTTTTAACTTCATTAACAATCAAGTTTAAGTGGATTGGCCATTGTGATTTTGTTAACAATCAGCTGTGGGCTGGAAACCTCTTGTTTAAACAATAAGGACCAGGTGGGCAGACTTTTGTATTTAAAACTCAATTGGGCTCTTGGGGTTCAGAGAGTTTGTTTAATCTGTGGGTTATTTTAGTTTTTGTTTTTCTGCCATAGTGTTTGCAAATTCTCAACTATGATGTGGATCTTTAACATTATGATTTGGGGGCCAGTTTGGAAGCTTATGTGAACAATATTTTTATTCCTACCTCCTCCTAATATTCATACATAATGCTTCTTCTTTATCTTCTATATATCTCAAAATATTTTCCGGTTTTCCATCATTTATCTCTTCTTTATCCCTCCCCTTTTATTCTTTTTCTTTCTCTTGTTTGTTCTACTTCAATCTATGCATTTCTTAGTGCCTTGACTTTTGCTTACTAATTCTCACCTCTACTGGAACTAATTTATTGTACTATTTAGAAAGCTTATTACTTTATTTACTGTATTACAAAACATTTTATTCCATATTGTTGTTGTTATGTGCCGTCGAGTCGCTGGCGACTCATAGCGACCCTATGTACAACAGCCCTAAACCCTGCTCCAATTGCACTGCTTCTGACACACCCATCCCGATTACCCCAGTCACTGAATCAATCCACCACCTAGAGGGTCTTCCCCTCTTGTGCCGTTCCTCCACCCTCCCAAGCATGATGTTCCTCTCCAAAGACCTGTCCCTTCTTACAACATGTCCAACGTATGTCAGATGAAGCCTCAGAATCCTTGCTTCCAAGGAGCAGCCTGGATTAACCCTCTCCAGGATGAATCTGTTTTTGTGGCAGTCCATGGTACATTCAATACTCTTCTCCAGCACCACAGCTCAAAAGCATCAATTCTCCTTCTATCCTTCCTAGTCATTGTCCAACTCTCTGATGCATAACAAATGATTGCAAAGACCATAGCCTGTATCAAATGCACCCTAGTCTTCAGAGTGACACCATTGCTCTTAAGTACCCTGGAGAGGTCCCTAACAGCAGACTTCCCATTACAATACGCTTTTTGATTTCCTGGTTACTGGTGCCAAGAGTGTTGAAAAGGTATGGAGACAGGACACATCCCTGGCATACACCTTTCCCAATTTTGAACCATGCGGTGTATAACGCAGATTGGTGATGAGTCTTCCTCCAATCCTGATGCCACATTCCTCCTGATTAAGTCTAGCTTCCTGAATGATCTGTTCTGCATATAGATTGAAAACATAGGGAGAGAGGATGTATCCCTGACACACTCCTTTCCTGGTTTTGAAATATGCAGTGTTTCCTTCCTGTGTTCTGGTGAATGCTTTTTGGCCCAAGTATAGGTGTTGGTTGAGCATAATCAAGTGTTCTGGTATTCCCATTCTTTTCAATGTTAGCCACAATTTGTTGTGATTCACACAAATGTCTTTGCATAGTTAATGAAATATGGATAGACATTTCTCTGGGACTCTCTGCTTCTGGCCAAGATCCATTTGACATTAGGACATCGGCTATCATGTCTCTAGTGCCACAGCTTCTTCTAACTACAGCTTATATTTCTGTAGTTCTGTCTATGGACTGTTTCAGTTGTTTTTAGGATAAGTTTCAGCAGTATCTTGCATTTGTGTGATATTAGTAATATTGCTCAATATTTTCCACACTCCACAATGTGCAACAACGAATGAATGGAAATCCAAGATTTCTGTAACTTTTATTAAAATATCAATAAAAATATTTTTAATAAAGTCAAAATAATAATTTCCATACTCTGTTGGATCATCGTTTTTTGGAATGGGAATAAATATGGATCTCTTCCGGTCAGTTACCAGGTCCTCCAGATTTCTTGGTACAACTTGTTGATCACATCCAGGGTTGCATCTATTTATACAAACATGTTAATTGGTATCCCATAAATTCTTGAGGCCTTGTTTCTTGCTAGTTCCTTCAGAACAGCTTGAACTACCTCCTTTATCACCATTGCCTTTTGGTCATATGTTGTTTTACAAAATTCTTCCATGTCAGCCAATTTTTTTTTTGTACAGTAACTCTCTTCTTTACTCCTTCCATCTTCTTTTAATGTTTCCTGAATCATTCAATATTCTGCTCATAGCATCCTTAAGTATTGCCACTGGGGCTTGACTTTATTCTTCAGTTCCTTCAGCCTTAGAAATGCTGGAGTTCCTTCAGCTTACAAAAAGGGGGCTTTGGTAGCCTAGAGGCTGTGCTGCAATCCTGAAGGCATTTGGTTTGAATCCACCAGCTGCTCTTCAGAAGGATAGACAACCTCCTGTGTGATCAACGACCTCTGAAAACCCATGAGAGGATCAGTTATGGGATTATTTTGACTTTTTAAATATGAAGCCAAATCAAATCAGTTCACGGCTACCCGATTGTTAGCAACAGCTACATCTTAGACTCAAACCCAAACCAGAAAACACATCTTGCCAGAATCTGACCATTCTGCTCATCTTCCCAGGCTGGGAATAGCCCCACACTAGCAGCCAAAAATCACTTTTTAATATGAGGCCATATCCAATCAGCTCGCGGGAACCTTGTTGTGAACAATTGCCATACCCCGGTCTCAACCCCAAACCAGAAAACACACCTTGCCAGAATCTGGCCATTCTGCTCATCTTCCTAGCTGCATTTAATAACTAACAAAATGCCTATACAGTCCTTCTCCACTTCCCACACACTGATCAACAAAATATACCAATCCATAGCCTCTAAGATAAACTATTATCTTCAACCAGTTTTTCAGTATTGCATTTCAATAGCCAATTAAGGAAAGCAGTTCTGAAGTCATTATTCTTCTACTAATAAAGAATAAAGCAGGTTGGTCTCTGAGTAAAGAACTCTCTTTTTGCAAAGCAGCCTTTGTAACAAAGTGCTTTATGTACCGGATAGCTAACTGAAAGATTGATGGTTTGAATCCACAAGCATGGGAAAAAGACAGAGCAGTCTCCTTTTGTAAAGTTTTTTGGTTTAGAAACCTGAGGATCTTAATGAGGCAGCATTGCCTTAAAGGTAGAGGATTTCATTTGTTGTTGTTAAGTACTAATCAAAATTTTCAGAAGAGGTCATGGCAACCAGGGATATCATTGCTAATGGCAGATTGGTCTTGGTTTGAAAGCAGAGAATACCAGAAGAATGTCTATTTGAGCTGTATTGATTATACAAAAGGATTTAAACTTTGTGGATCACAACAAATTATGGTTAACATTGAGAAGAATAGGAATCCCAGAACACTTAATTATGCTCAGGCAAAATGTATACCTAGACCAAGAAGCTCTTGTCTGAAAGAGTAAAGGAATACTGCACTATTTAAAACCAAGAAAGGTGTGTCAGGGCTGTATCCTTTCTCAATATCTATTCTATTTGTCTCCTCAGCAAATAATTTGAAAAGCTGGACTCTGTGAAGAAGAATGTGGTTATCAGGATTGGAGGAAGACTTACCAACAATCTGTGCTTCACAGATGACACAACATTGTTTGCTCAAAGCAAGGAGGACCTGAAACATCTGCAAAAGATGAAGGGCTACAACCTTCAAATATTGGTTTTACACCAATATTTCTCATAATTGAATAAAAAAACAAAATAATGATAGAAGGGGAAAAGACTGAAATTATTAATGATGTCATCTTACTTGGATCCAAAATCAACACCCTTGTTTACCAAGAGTCAGGAAATCAGGACAGATATTGTATTGAGAAAGTTGACTGTCAAGGACCTCATTAAAGTCTTGCAGAGCAATGATATCAGTTTAAAGACCAAGGTGTACTTGATTCAAACCTTGGTCTTTCCAATCACCTGTTATGCTTCTGAGAGCTGGACAAAAAAATAAGGACGGCAGAGAAGAATTGGTGCCTTTGAGTTGTTGTGTTGGAGGAGAATACTGAATATCCCACGTACTTCCAAAAGTACAAACTGAGAAGGCTTGGAAAAAGCACACCCAGAATGCTCTTTGGAGGTAAGGATGGCAATGCTTTGTCTCACATACATTGGGATGTTGTTAGGAGAGACTGTTTCTTGGAAAGAAACATCATGCTTGGAAAGGGAGGGTCAGTGAAAGAGAGAATGATCTTCGGTGAGAAGAATTGCCACAGTGACTGTGGCAATGGGTTCAAGTATGCCAGAGGTGATGTCAGGATGTCTCTATGAATCATACTTGACTTGATGGTACCTAACAAAAGAAAAACAGCAATAATCAAAATATTAGAGCTTCAAACCTACCCAGTGGAAAGAAGGAATATGCTTCTGTGAAGAATATAGCCAAGAACACCTTATGAGACAGTACTGCTGTGTAACACATAGTGAAATCACCATTAGTCAGCATTAACTTTATTGCAATAGTATTGTGTAGATACTATACATATTTGGCATTTTAATTTGGGGCATATTTGGTGTTACTGCCAAATATCAGCTTTCTTGCTCACTGTCTCAGTGATGTCCATAGCAACCATCTGCTTCATACTAACTGCAAAGTGACACAAAGGAGGATAGACAAATAGTCAGCACATATATACTTGCAAAAAAATAATCAACTATGGTAGCATCACCATATTTTAAGGACATGGTGTAACAGCTCCCAATCTTCTCTTTTGGTTCAGGAAACTTACAAGCAATATGAACAATGTGTCAAATCAGTATAGGTGCTGTAGTGTTAGCTTAAAAGTTGGCTTTTCTAACAATTACATTAGCCCCTGCTGGTCTCCAGCTACTGTAACTGCAGACACATGGTCTTGCAAATCATCAACATTGGTGGGGCTGGGATAAGAGAGAGAGTGTTTCCCACACTGAGCAGCAAGACTTGAGGGAGACTGGAGCAAGACTCTGGTGAGAGTGAGACCAGAGAGAGATCCTGGTGGTGGTGTTGGAGAAATTGTGGCATTGCTGTGGAGAAACTGTGGCAAAGTGTAACAAGGGGGACCGTGAGATAAGAGCCACAGTTAAAGGTTTTGCTAATCTTGCTATATGATAGAAGGAAAAGCTAACTGCTGAACTGAAACTGGAGCCTGGACTGATTGAGGAATTCGGTCTTGGGACTGTTTGGGCTAAAACCTGGGGCTGCATTGAGTGATATTCTTTGCCTCCTCACTCTCAAACTTATTTCCCTAACAAACCCCACTCTTGGTACCACAGCTGAGTAAGTAAAGTCTGTAAGTCAACAATGACTACCAGTCCTGAATGATTGGTAGAAAGAGTCACAGGAGCATGAGAAGTGACATGTCTGACAAAGCAGATATCTATTTGCTGTTATGGATATTGTTTATGGGAACATGGTTAGAAGTAAGATACAGCTACCTTCATGTCCCATTTGCATCCTTTACAGGTGCAAAGCTGTCCTGCATAGTTCAAGGTGATTACCTGAACAGTTGTAAGATAAAAATAGCCTCTCTGAAACACAAAACAAGAAGACTTACACTTCCCAATCTCAAAACCTTCCACACAGCCACGATAATCAAAAGAATTTGGTGCTGATTCAAAGACAGATTTATGAACCAATGGAACAGAATTGAGAACCCAAAAGTAAATCCATCTTCCTATGGACGGTTGATCTTTGGTCAAGAGATGGAGTCCATTTAATGGGAGTTGGAAAAGGCACAAGAGAAGAGTTGTTGTTGTTGTTAGGTACCTCCAAGGAACAATCTGACTGCATCTTCTCTAAGACATCTATTTGTTCTTGTAGCAATTCTTGGGATATTTTGTACTCTTTTCCAATACCACAGCTCAAAACATCAATTCTTCTGTCAACCTTGGTCATTGCTCAGCTCTCAGATGAACAGCAAGTAATTGAAAAGACTGTGGCCTGAATCAGAGAAGAGAAAGGTTAATATTACTACATGAATAGTTGCTCTTGTTGTTGTTGTTATGTGCCATCGAGTCACTTGCAACTCATAGTGACCCTATATACAATAGCTCTGGACTCTGCTCTATCTTGAGCCAGTTTCATTGTCGCCAACACTTCAGTCCCCAGTACTTCAGTGACTGTGTCAATCCATCTCATCCAGGGTCTCCCTCTCTTGTGCTGTTCCTCTACATTTCCAAGGATGCTGTCCTTGTCAAAGGATAATGTCCTTTTCCAAGGACTAGTCCTTCTTGGCAACATGTCCAAAGTATGTCAGCTGGAAGTTCAGGATCCGCATCTTCAGGGAACAGCCTGGTTTCACCCTAACCAGGACAGACCTATCTGTTCTTTTAGCTGTACTTGGTGTATTCAATACTCTTCTCCAGAAAAACAACTCAAGGACATTGATTCTTCTTCTGTCACACTTAGTCATTGTCCAGCTTAAGATGAATAAAAGGAAAATAAATTAAAATTTTAAAAAAGGATGATCAGCACATAAAAAAAAAGACACAAAGAAGTATGGAAGAATTATTGGAAATCCAGAAGGAGCTCTGGTAGCCTAGTAGTAAGAAGCTGTGCTGCAATCCTGAAGGCACATGGTTTGAGTACACCAGCTGCCCCGTGGGAGAAGGATAAGAAATCTCTTCCCATGTTATTAACTGCCTCTAATTAGCTGCCAGAAGGTCAGGCATGGATTGGTTCCAATTGACAATGCACAGTGACAATAAACTAGAAATCTTGATTACTGGGAGTCAGCAGGGTAATATGATGACACTGTGGATACTATTTAAAAAGTACTATTATTTAGTAATTTTATAGAATGAAAATATATGTGAATAATTGAATCAGGAATTCATTTTCCTTATAAACTTTCACTTAAATCACAATTTATACAGCAAGCATTTGCATTCAGAGGCCAAAGCTGGACTAGACTGTAAATTTATAAAAACACAAGGGTTTATTGAACATCTTATCCTATTTAATATTAAAAATATAAGTTATGTAAAAAAAAATCACAATTTAAATACTTGTGATATTGACCATAAGTCTTTTTTCCTTCTTTATCCAAATGGAGGTCCATTCAACACATAAAAAACTGAATGATGTCAAATTCAAATTTGCACATATCTAATTGCTTTAAAATTAGCCCAAATAAACATATTTATAGCTACTTAGAATTTGTCTGCTTTACACATCCCAACAACTGTATCCAGCATCTGTTGTCCTTAGACATGATAAAATCATGTAATAATAAGAACCCTAAATTAAATTTGCTGTACTGTAGATTGGCATGATACTGGAAGCCATGCCACCAATATTTAAAATAGCAGCAGAATCACCCTTGGTGGACATGTTTCAACAGCTTCTAAAGTAAGACAGGCAGAGAAGCTTAATAGGAAGTCTACTTCTGAAATAATTAGCCACTGAAACTCTTACGAAGAGCAGCAGAGCATTGGCTGTCATAGTGCAGGGTAATGAACTCCTTCAGGTTGAAAGGCATTGAATACAACTGGGGAAGAGATGATTCCTCAAGGTAAGAGCTACATTAATGCCATGATGGACTCAAGACTTCAAGATGCTCATGAGGAGATGTAACTGCAAACACCCATTAAGAGTCAGAACACGGAATATATGAAGTATGAATGTAGGAGAAATGGAATATGGCAAAAGTGAAATAGGACACACAAAAGTCAACATACTAGACTCTTTCATTAATGAGCGAAACAGACTCCATTTGGACATCCTGAATTGAACAATCTATGGCCTATTATGTCAGGAGTGGCAAATTAAAGTGTAATAGCTTCACGCTGGTCACCAAAATGAACATTTCAAGATCTATCCTGAATACAAACTGTCAGAGAGAATATAATAGCCACACCCTTAAAAGAAAGACTTGTTTATGTGACTGTTCTTCACACCTGCCATTAAATATACACAACAGCCACTAAACCAAAGAAGAAGAAATCACAATATATTGATAATTTCTGGTGACAAGAACACAAAAGTCAGAAACAAAGAATGATCAAGTGATTGGAAAATATGGCCCTGGTGGTGGATACACTCCTGGAAATTACATGATATAATTTTTCAAGACCAATGCTTTACAAATTGAAAATACTGTTTTGAAAAATATCAATGATGTCTATATATGTGGAATTTACCAATAGAATTGTTATGTGCCATCGAGTTGCTTGCAACTCATAGCAACTCTAGGTACAACTGATCTGAACCTTGCCTTAACCTGAGCCAGCCTTGTCTCTGACACACTTATGCTCCATTATCCTTGTCATAGAGTCAATCCATCTCATCCTCTCTTATGCTGTCCTCACTCTACCCTCCCAAGCATGATGTCCCTCATCAA
>NW_006399852.1:5224513-5233248 GCF_000299155.1 Elephantulus edwardii
CGACTCGACGGCACATAACAACAACAACAACAACAATGAAAAACTGAAAATAATTGACAATTTGCCTTCAGAACTACTGGAAAATACATGTTACATAACTAATATAAAGTAGTATATAACATGTGATATCTCCAAAGTTGGTTGGAAACCCCAACGGTCCATAGAGTTATTATAGATCATCTAGAAATGTTAATTAATTTGAAAATAATAGTTTATACTCTGAACACATCTATTAACCAATTTCTTTGATGGTTCTCACTGTGATTTATGTAATTCCGTATTTAATTAATGTTACTCTTTATTTTCTGAACCTATAAATAAATTATGTATGACTACTATTATGTGTTGTTGTTGTTGTTGTTGTTGTTAGGTGCCCTCTATGAGTATGACACATAGAGACTCTATGAACAACAGATCTGAACTCTATCCTATCCTATCCTATCCTATCCTATCCTATCCGATCCGATCCAATCCTATCCTATCCTATCCTATCCTGTGCCATAATCAACATCTCTGACACACTTGAGCCAATTTTGGCAGTCACCGTGTTAATTAATCTGTCTAGCTGTGGGAGAGGGGAATATTCCTTTCTTTTGTTGACCCTTCACCTTTTCAAGCTTATATCCCATTCCAAGGAATAGCCTCTATCAGCATAGAATAATTTCTATTAGCCCAAAGTATGTGATAGGAAGATTTATCATCCTAGCCTCCAAGAAGAATTTTGGCTGAATTTCTCCAAGACACACACATTTGTTCTTTTGGCAGTCCACGACATATTCAGTACTCTTCTCCAATGTTGTTGTTGTTGTTGTTAAGTGCTGTTGAGTCGCAGGCGACTAATAGTGACCCTATGAAGGAGAGTCCTCAATGCTTGGATGTCTTTCATCCTCTCTCCAGGTTCATAGGCTTTCCGGAGGAGGCAAGCTATTACAGAAGTGGATGTCACTCCTCCTTCCAAGCTTGTTTTAATCAGGGAGCTCCACCCCACTCTCTGTTCGCATTGGGTAACCAGCCATTAACACATTTGACACATCAGTGTCACAGTGTTCAGCCTCACAGCAACCACAAGTGACCACGGTACAGCAACTTTTACACCAGGGCTATATGACCTAGAGGAATGTCTGGACAAAAACAGTGAAAGACAGGCCAGAGGGCTGCGGACTAAAAGTCACTCTTCTTCAACACTAGAGCTTAAAAACATGAATTACAATGAGAATGAAGAATAGTGTGAAAAACTGTATATAAATTTTATAAGCAGAACAATTTAAAAAAGTAAACTAGAATGTATATGAATGTATGAAACACAATGTAAATGTAAGATTATATAAAACACAATGTATATGAATGAAGCATACTGTAAAAAAAATTACTAGATGAAAACCAAGAAAAATATCTTAAAAAATAAAGATATGAAAATTGGAAAAATCCCCAAAATACTGATAACCAAAGGTAGTAAGGATGAAAACTTTAAAATAAAAACACCCTAAAAAGACTCAAAAGAGAACATTAAACAAGTAAATTTATATCCATTTCTACTAAAAAGCAACCAACCAAAAAATAAGATCTAAATTCCCTGTGCATTTTTTCCTTTTTTAAACCTCACAATAAACTTTTGAAACATATTCTTACACTTTTCCCGTTGTATAGATGAGGGAAAACAGAGACACAAACAAGGAAGTTGTTTGTCCAATGTTACGAAGCAAGTAGGGAAGGAGGGTGGAAGCTGTCTTTCACTCTACGTCCTTTGATTAAGAAGACCTTGACCCAATCTACGATTAGAGGTTATCTTTCAATTATGTATCTGAGACTGGACAGTCAGCTAGAATGATAGAAGAATGGATCCCTTTGAGTTGTGGTGTTGGACAAGAGTACCGAATACCCCATGGATGGCCAACAGAGCAAACAGATATGTCTTTGAGAAAGTACAACCAGAATGCTCCTTAGAGGCAACGATGGAGCAGCCTCATCTTCCATACTTTGGTTGTGTGGTTAGGGTACTGTTCCTCAAAATGTGACAGCATGCTTGAAAAGGTAGAAGGTCAGAGAAAGAGAGGAAGACCCTCAACAAAACGGATTGACACAGTGAGTACAATAATGGGATCAAGTATGTCAGAGATGATGAGGGCGGCACAGCTAAGCCAGGGTTCAGCTCTGTTGTTCATATGGTCTCTATGAGTTGTATTTGCATGATAGCATCTAACAACAACAGAATTCTCTGGCTTTCTGATGTATTCAAACTGCTGGAGTCCAAATTGTCTAAGAAATCAGGATTGTAGGGATAGAAGGGGAAAGTTCTCTAGATAGGTGGGGAGAAATAAGTTTCCTAAGAAACATTTTCCAGCATAATCTCCTAGTGGAAAAGAAAAGCATACCTGTGTCAGAGCACTTTAATTAAGTGGCAATTATATTGCCATTTCTCCTGGGGAATGCCAGTGGTATAGCTTGGTTTCTGAAAAGGCAAGCAGCAGAATTAAAGCTAACAAACCAGACCCTTCCTTTTCCCTTCAATAGCTGCCAGGGTTGAGCAGGGCTGAATGTGTTATGGCCAAGAATGGAAAAGTATTTCATCCAGATGATTTTTAATGTCTAAATAGCAATCTTAATAGCACATATCTCTCCTGAGGGAATTACTACTACACAGAGACTAATTCTGCTCCTTTTGTGGTCTTTTATTAAGTATAATCATTGAGTAATCATGTGTATACAAAATTTTACTGAGTAAATTGGAGACTGAGCATAAATATATATTTACGCAAACAGAGCATTTCAGGAATAATTGGATTCTGTGCTGGTTGTTATGTGTGGCTAGGCTATGAGTCTCAGCGATTTAGCAGACATTATGTAATCACATTTCAGTTTGTGATGTACTTCTTTTAAAGGGTGTGGTCTGTATCCAATACTTTTCACATATAGTGTTCCCATTGTAATACTGTGTAAATGCTTTTAATGCACATAGATGCTTGAGAAGTTTGCACAGTTTTCAGAATACACACATTATTTGGTTAAGGTATGACAGATGAATGTTCTGGAAAAGCTTCTACTCCATACTGACCCTGCATTCATCTAGTTCCTTTGACTTTCAGTTTGTGAGACATGAACCAGAAATGTGTCCCTGACGTGCAGACTCTTCATTGGACAGATCTGCAACCTAGTGGTAAGGACTGCACTTCCATCCTGAAGACACATTGCTCGAATCCACCGGCTGCCCCATGGGAGAAAGATGGGCATCTCTTCCTGTACGATTTACTGCCTTTAAAAACCACTTGAGGGTCAGCTGTGGGTTGGTTCTGACTCAATGGCACACAACAATAGCAATCACATGAGTCAGAAGTCTCTAGCCAGGTGTCTGACACATAGATTTGCTAGCACAGAAAATCATTTGAATAATTTCCTTGAAAGAAATCATTACACACACACACACGCATACACACACACACACACACACACACACACACACACACACACTTTGGATCCGTTATCAAGTGGAGCTGTTCTCTGGAAAAGGACAACACACATGGAAAGGTGAGAGTTTAGAGAAGGAGGAGATCCTTAATGAGATGCACTATCAGACTTAGGCACAGGGGAAATTATGAGGATAGTGAAAAACAAGGCAAGTCTTCGATTTTTTTTCTGTAAGATTACTATGAGTCACCCTCTAGTGGCCTGCTATGAGCTCTGGTGGCCTAATAGTTAAAAGCAGCACTGCAATTTCAACATGAGGTTCGAATCTACCAGGTGCACCATGGGGGAAGGATGGGCAATCTGATCACTAACTTACAGAACACACCAGAGAGTCATCTATGAGTTGGTTCTGACTCAATGGTCCACCACTACCACAACAACAACTATGAGTCAGAGTCAACCTAACAGAACCTAACAACATCAATAATAACAATGCAGCTCTTTCCCTCCTAGCCTTTCTGTTTTTAGAACTTCCTAGGGGCGAAACTATGAAGCTTTAGACTATTTATTTGAGGTTATACAGAGCAGTCAGAACCTATCTCTGATGTCTCATTTTATCTCAGAAAGAACTGTTTTCACAGACAGGTAGCTGATAGAGTTCCTCATCCAAGGGACTCATTTCTTCAAATACTCACACATAGGTGTCTTGTTTGATAAGTTGCCAATGGAGGTGAATTGACTAATCACAGTTGAAGGCAGTGTTTGTCTCCCTGACAGCTGCATATTCCCACACAGACGTTTCTACAACATCGACACGATTCCCTTCCTTCTGGCATTCAGACTCAAAGTCAAAACAAAGCTTCAAACATGAAATCTCATGGAGAGTGAACTCGGTGGGACTCAGTGACATGTATATTATACTGGTACTCATCAAAATTTCTCCTGGTGCAAGTTAAATAAGAGAAATGAACAGCAGACATCCCTTCAATAGGAAAGATAAATCTAAACAAAGAGAGTTATTCTTTTTTTTTTTTAGAGTTATTCTTAAGGCTGATTTTTAGAGACATCGAAACTAGAATTGTCGTTATGTGGCCTTGAGTCTGTTGCAAGTCCTAGCCACCCTATGTACAATAGCCCTGAACCCTGCCCTATTAAATCCGCACCATTTAGGCTGAGATATCCACAAAGTTGTGTTTAGATCTGAAGTATAATGGCCTCAGTATATAAAAACCCAAAGACTAAAACCCACAAATCAAGAACGCCTGGGGTATCTTTCAAGAGATGAGAAAACTAAAGGTATTGAAGCAGATAATGGGAAATTAAATAAAGTGATAATTCTATATCAGCCTTCAAGTTTGTCTTATTTTCCTAGGGCTGTCATAATAAAATATCTCAAGGTCGGTGGTTTTAGAGAACAGAGATCTATTTTGTCTCAGTTCTACAAGCTAGAAATTAGAGTTTCGGGCAAAGGCAGGGCTACAGCATCTTCCTGTGAGCTCCAGAAAATAATCTTTTCTGTCTATAAATGTCTAGGTTTGAGGAGTTTTTCAGTTTGTAAACTAGTTCTCATGTTGAGTCTTCTTCCTGCATGTGATTCCATCTCTTCTCGCCTTTTACAAAACACCACTCTGAAGGGATTAAGATTAGCACCTACCCTACTCCCACATGACCTTGTCAAATTTAACTGACAACCTAAGTAAAACCTTATTTCCAAACAAGTTCAAGTACACAGTTAATCCTGAAAGGTTGGGATTTCAACATTTCTTTTTGAGAAGTACAATCCATTCCATAATGTTTCAGCCTCTTTTAAGTATAGCTCAAACAGTGGGCAATGTTAACCGTCAGCAAGAAGAGAGGGTTTTAAAATAGTCTAATTATCTTTAAGACTTTGAGACTAGTGGTAAGAAGCTGCACTGCAATCGCAAAGCCACACAGTTTGAATCCACCAACTGCTCCTTGGGAGAAGGATGGACAATGGCTTCCCATCCAATTGATTACCTCTGAAACCCACTGGAGGGTCAGCTGTGAGTCATTTTAGACTTGACGGCACACAACAACAACAACAACAACAACAGAGCCAGGAAACTCTAAAAGCCTAATCCATAGGACACTGTACTCCTGACCAAAAAGCTGAGGGAGAAAGATGAATGGTCTTCTCTGGTTGGTGTAATTTATAGGCTGAGAAATCTGATGCAGAGTCACTATGAGTCAGAAGAAACTGAGGGCAATGAGTTTGAGTCTTTGAGAACCAGTGAGGCCAGATGACTACGGGTGGCTATTACCCCAAGTAAACTTTTAATTTAACAAAACTAGCCCCTGAAGTCATCTTTTACCCAAATAATAATTAAAAACCAAAATTTATCACCAATTCAGATTCACAGCAAGACTCAGTTTCCAAGTCTTACTGAAGGGGAGTGGACAGTCTATTGTTCTACTTAGGAGTGGCTGGTGGATTGCGGTCACTGACCTTCAAGTTCCCAGAGCAATACATTTCGCTTTATGCCACCAGAGCTCCTAGAAACAAATTGTTGTTGTGACTGTGCCGTTGAGTTTCCTGTGACTCACAGTGACTCTGTGTACAACAGTCCTAAACCCTGCCCTATCCTGTGTCAATCTGTCTCTGACACACCTACCCCCATTACCCAAGTCACTGAATCAATCCATCTCATCAAGGGTCTTCCTCTCCCGCGCTATCCCTCCACCCTCTCAAGCATGACGTCCTTCTCCAAGGACTGAAAATAGTTTAAAATAATGAGAAAAAAAATTTACATTAAGCATTATATTTTTTATTAAAAAATTATCTGCATATGAGAATTTAAATTCTTCTGGTGTAGTCCATACTGAAGTCCACTAATTATTTCAAAAGCTACACTCTCCGGTTGTTCAAACCCAGCATCAGCTCCATGGGAGAAAGGTGGGGAATCTTGTCCGCCTATGATTTACAGCCTCCAGCCTAGGAATCCTGAAGGAGGATCACTCACTATGAGTTGGAACTGATTTAATGGCAATGAATTGGCATTATTTTGAGTTTGATCAAGTTGACCACAATAACTCGAAAGGATCAATGAGAAGTTTGGGAGACAGTGAACTTGTGTGAATAGTGGTAAAACAATTTGTAAAATATTACTGAGAAAAGTAGAATAGCTTGAAGGGTGTAACTATGTCACCAAATTGCCCATGTAGAAATAATCACAGCAATATATTTCTTGTTGTTTATATATGTTATCAATAATAATTAATAAATAAACTAAAAAGTCATCATCTGCCTTAGCCTCACAGCTTATTTCTAGTCACAAAAACTTGCAAATACTTGTATCTCCTCTTTTGAAGAAATTAGCATAGATCCTTTAAGGCACAGAACTGTTGAACTCAGTAAAAAAAATATGCAATAAACAAAACCCTTGGATTTGGGGACTAATCTTGCCTTCATACACTTAGATGACTTTTCTCAGCATGCAAAAGCATAGCTGGAGGGATGGGAGCATTTCCTTTAATTAAAAAATAGCTGTGAACTCAAGGAGTCATTTAGCCATGTGAAACTGAGAGGCAAGAATATGTTTTCAACAGAATAACAATTTAGATATGAATGCAAAATGTTTTCAGACCTCAGTAAACCAAGCATCATATTATGGGATAATATATTAGTATTGTATTTCCCAAAGAAAATACCAAGCTGTCAGAGGGCTCATTTATACAATCATGACCAAATTCTCTTGACTTATGTGCAATCTGTATATTGAGGCATATACAGACAATCCCGGAGTCTTTTGTAAAAGAAATTATGTTCTTAAAAGTTGAGGTCACTTGAAATAAGGAGACTCAAATATTTAACATGTGAATTTTATATCTAAAATGATTATCAAACACAAGCCATTATCCTACTTATTGTGTTTATATATTTTTATATACTTATTGTGTTTATCTATAAAACAAAGTAATAGGAACTGAAATAATTCTATACTAGGAAGGAGCTCTGGTAGCATGGTGGTAAAGAATTATGTTACTAACTCAAAGGTACGTGGTTTGAAGCCACCATCTGTTCCAAGAGAAAAAGATGGGCAATCTCCTCCTGTGTGTGATTTATGGCTTCTGAGAACCTGCTGGAGCGTCAGCTATGGGTTGGTTCCAACTTGATAAACTACAATTGAAACAACTGTGTATGGCAAAGGTAAATTTTCTTCCTTGGTCTCTGTCTCCTACTGACCAAGGTCAAGTACCAAATCCTGTACCCTGGATGAAAAACTATCCTTCTGTGTCTAATGCTGGGTATAGTTGTAACATCTACAGTGTCAAGGCCAGGGTCTCTTTTAAAGATGTGCAAGCAGATGATCCCTCTCAGTAAGAAAGATGAGATTTTTGTCTCATGCACTTTGGACATACTATCATGAGAGGCCAGTTCCTGGAAAAAAGACATCATGCTTGGCAGAGCAGAAGGTCTGTGAAAAACAGGAATTCTTTCAGTGAGATAATAGACTGACACGATGGCTGGTACAATGAACATTTAATCCCCTAGACCAGCAGAAGTTGTGGGATGGCTCAGAATCACATAGGGTTTTGTTTTGTTTTGTTGTGTTGTACAGAGGTTGCTATGTGTTGGAGATGACTCAGTGGTAGCCAACAACAACAAAATCACATGATCCCTAAGTAATGCAAAGTTAATCTCTTGGCTGCTAAATGCCAAGTCTGATACCACATAGAGGCACCTGAGAAGAAAACCCTGGGGAAAAAATGTAGAAAAGAAGAAGAAAACTCTGGTGATCTATTTTGAACAATAAGCATAGAAAACCCTCTGGAATTCAGTTCTGTTTTGAGAATTACACGTGGAATATCACAAGTTGGAAACAGTTCATGGTAACTGGTAATTTTAAAGGACCCATCTTTGAAATCTAAAATGGAATCTCTGATGGAAATCCCTGTTGAGAGCTTTTTGTTTGATTATAAATAAATTTAAACTATTTCTTGTTATTATTATGTGCTGTTGAGTCACTTGTGACTTATAACAATCCTATGCACAACTGCTCTGATTCCTGCTTGATTCTGAGCCAACCACACTGTCTCTGACTCACCAATGCCCATCACCCCAGCTACTATACCAACCCATCTCATCCAGGGTCTTCCTCCAATCCTGGTGCCCCATTCCTCTTCATAAATTCACGCTATTGAATGATTGGTTCTCTTCACAGACTGATTAGGTATGAAGAAAGGATATAGCTTTCATGGCATTCTATAAGTGCTCAATAATGCCCAATATTTATGATTGAATACTTATAGCTCATGAACTCATTTTAATTACTATTTAAAGATATATTGAATGTCAAGAAGACAAAGATTCT
>NW_006399852.1:5233348-5235250 GCF_000299155.1 Elephantulus edwardii
TCACCTAAGCACAATCAAGTATTCTGAGATTCCCATTCTTCTCAGAGTCAGCCACAATTTGTTCTGATCCACAAATCCAAATTCCTTTGCTTAGTCAATGAAACACAGATAGACATTCCTCTGGTATTCCCTGCTTTCAGCTAAGATCCATCTAACATTAGCTAAATATCTCTATTACCATGGCCTCTTGTAACCTAGCCTGCATGTCTGGCAGTTCTCTCCATTGATGTGCTGTTCAAGTCATTCTTGGATAATTTTCAACATACTCTTGCTTGCATATATTAATATTGCTTAATAATTTCTGCACTTTGTTGCACCACTGTTCTTTCAAATGGGAGCAAATAGGGATCTCTTTCAGTCAGTTGGCCAGGTGGTTGTCCACCAGATTTTTGGCACAATGTAGCATCTGTTTGTTGTAATATGCCAATTGGTATGCTGTCAATTCCTGGGGCCTTGTTTTCTGCCAATTCTTTCAGAGAGGCTTGAACTTCCTCCTTCATCACCACAGCCTCTTGCTTATTAGTTGCTTCATGAAATTCCTCTGTCGGTCAATTTCTTTTGGTATAATGACTCCGTATACTCTTTCCATCTTCTTTTAATACTTCCTGGATCATTTAATATTCTGCCCAAAGGATCCTCACATATTGCAACTTGAGGCTTGAGTTTGTTCCTCAGTTCCTTCAGCTTCAGAAATGCCAAGTGAGTTCGGCCTTTTTGATTTTCTGACTCCAGCTCCTTGCACATTTAATTAAAATACTTTGCTTTGTCTTCCTGTACCATCCTTTGGAATCTTCTATTCAGCTCCGTAATTTCTTGATTTTCCCCCTTTGCTTTTGCTTCTCAGTGCTCTAGAGAATATTCAGAGTTTCATCTGACATTCATTTTGGTCTTTTCTTCCTCCTCTGTCTTTGTAATGACCTTTTGCATTCTTCATGGATGATGTTCTTGATAGCCTCCCACAGCTCTGTGGTCCTCGCTCATTAATGTTCAAGGCCTCAAACCTATTCCTGAGATGGTTTTGAAATTCAAGTGGGATAGACTCAAGGTCAAATTTTGGTTTCTGCGGATTTAATTTCATTTCTTTTAGCTTCAGTTTGAACCACAATCAGTCTGATATTGAGCTTTTCCGGCTACTCTTTTCACAGAAGTAATAGATCTGATTCCTTTGCATCTCATATGCTGAAATCCGTGTGTATAGTCTGCATTTATGTTTCTTATAAAATGTGTTTGCAATGAATAAATAGTTGGTTTTACAGAATTCTATCATTCTATCTCTAGTTAAATTTCTGTCACCAAGTCTGTGTTTTCTCTGTTTCCAACTTTTGCATTTCAGTCACTCATTATTATTAATACATTTTGATTGCATGTTTGGTTGATTTCTGACTGCAAAAGTTTGTATAAGTATTTTATTTCCTTCTCTTTGACTCTAGTTGTTGGTGCATATTTCTAAATGATAGTGGTATTCACTGTACTTCCTGGTATGTGTATGGATATTAATCTGCCACTCACAATTGTATTTAAAGATGGATCTAGAAATTAAAATATAAAACTATTTTGTACAAAAACAAAACAAAGCAAAAATTTCCCATAATAGCTTTCTGACCAAAGTTGGTTCTGGATGTACCATTTATCATTGCCTTATAAAAATTTCTTTGGCTCCTTGTGTAAAACTTTTCTAACTTATTCATGCTTTGGATGAACAGGCAATTGATAATTTTAACAGCAATGAAAAGCCATTAAAGTTTATATTTGAATTAAATACCATTTATATAAATATTTTTATTTTAATATTTATTAAATTGAATCCAAATGATCCAGGAAGTATTAAAAGAAGATGGGAGGAATATACTGAGTCATTATATAGAAAGGAATTGGCAGATACAGAGGAATTTAAAGAAATAA
>NW_006399852.1:5242620-5245356 GCF_000299155.1 Elephantulus edwardii
GGGATGTGTGTGTCAGAGACAGTGCAATTGGCACAGGACAGAGCAGAGTTTAGGGTCGCTATGAGTCGCAAGCGACTTGACGGCACATAACAACAACAATACAAAAGTATAATGAGAGTACTCCTTAGAGGCAAATCTTGGAAAGGTACAAAGTGCTTGGAAATGTTTAGTCAGAGGAGAGGAAAATTATTTTGTTGTTGTTTATTTATTATTATTAAAGAAAATTTACAGAGACTTTGGATTTCCATTCATTCATTGTTGCACATTTCTCCCTGTCTCCCCCTCCCCCCCAGTTCGCACTTCTCTTTGAAAAGTAAAAGAAAAATTCTTTCATTGTTATACAATCCCTTGCCCCAAGTGCACTCCACCATACAGCCTTCCTTCTGGACTCCTGTCATGACAATAATACCTAATCACATATCCAAGAGGAAAATTCTTAAAGAGGTGGATTAATCCAGTGATTGTAGCAGTGGAGATTGTGAGAAAGGTACAGGATTGGAAAATATTTCAATATGACGTACGAGGCACTATGAGTCACTGTCAACCTGATGGCACCTAGCACCAGTAAAAACAATGTAGACTAAGTCCGTTCAATACCTGGTGAACCTATCCACAATAAAAGCTTATGCTCGAATGTTTTTTACTTGTATGACATATGATCTTATTCCTATGTTTTCCAATTCTGACGTGCGCTAGTGGTTTTTCTGTGCTGTAGCTCATTAATTTGTTGGCATTTTAATGTCATACAAAAGAATTTATGGATAATTGAATATAAATTTATCTTAAGAAATCATTATTTGGAGAGAAAGTGTGAAATGGCACATCCTGGGGAGTTTTACCATGATACGATTTACTTTTTTTTTTTAAATTTGTTTAGAAAAGTTATTTCATAAAAGAAAAGACCTCATGATTATCACAAGTGTTTGCCATAGTTGTTGTTATGTGCCACCATGATGAGTCCTACTTACAATGACCCTATGAAAAATACGTCTGACCCCTGTCCTATTCTGTGCCATTCTCATCACCTCTGGCATACTTAATAGCTCATTGCTACAGTCTTTGTGTCAAAAAGCAACATCATGAAAAAATGAGAAAAGATTAAAGTTGTCAAGGATTTAATTTTGTTTAGATCCACAATACCCATCAGCACACAGTGAAGAATGCAAACAAAGTGTTGCATTGGAGAAATCTGCTTCCAAGGACTTCTTCAGAATGTTAAAGACCAAGATTGTCAGTTTAAAAGCTAAGATATGCTTAATGCAAGCCACACTCTTTTTAATCATCCGATGTTGTTGGTGTGTACCGTTGAGTTGCTTGCAACTCATAGCTCCATTATATACAATACCACTGAACTCTGCTCTTTCTGGAGCCAAACTTATTATCTCTGACATACCTACCCCCATTACCCTAGTCACTGAGTCAATCCATCTCATCAAGTGTCTTCCTCTTTTGCACTGTCCCTTCACCCTCTCAAGCATGATTTCCCTCTCCAAGGACTGAATCCTCCTTGCAACATGTCCAAAGTATGTCAGACAAAGCTTCAAAATCTGTGAGTCCAAGGAATAGCCTGGTTTCATCCTCTCCTGGGTAACTTGTTTGTTCTCCTAACAGTCCATGGTATATTCAATACTCTTTTCCAGCACCACAACTCAAAGGCATCAATTCTCTTTCTCTCATCCCTAGTTATGCATCAGAAAGCTAGACAATGACAAGTAGTTGTGAAGACCATGACCTGGATTAGGTGCACCTTAGTCTCCATACTAGGATCAATATTCTTCAATACTCTGTATAGGTCTCTGATAACAGACTTTCCCCAATATAATTCGTCTTTTGATTTCCTGGCTGCTGGTACCAATAGTGTTGATCACTCATCTCATATATATGTGCAAGTTAGACAATGAATAAAAACTATCAAAGGAGAATTGTTGTTGGTGGTGATGATTGCCATTGAGTTGAACACAATTCATAGGAACCCTATGAACAAACGACCTGAAGCCTTTCTATAACTGTCATTTATCAAAGTTCACAGAGTTTCCAGAGGTATGTTGTTTAGAAAGTAGATGCCACTCTTGCTTCCAAAAGAAGAATTGGATTCTTTGAATTCTCATACTTTGGAAGAAAAAGTACAACCAGACATCTTAGAAGTCAAGACAGTTAAACTTCTTCTCACACACTTTGGGTATGTTATTACATACTTTGAGTATGGTATTACTGTTGTTGATCTTAGGTGCTGACAAATCAAGTGTGGCCCATAGTGACCCTTTGAACAATAGGTTGAAATCCCGTCTCATCCTGTTCCACCTTGGTGACTCTGCTATGTTCAAGTGCATTGTTGAAGTTACGCTGTCAGTCCATCTTGCTGAGGCTATTCCTCTCTTTCTCTGACCCTCTCCCTTTCCAAACATAATACCTCTTTCCAGGGACTGACCTCTCCAGACTACATACTCAAAGTCTGTTTATTTGTTCTTTTAGCAGCATCTGGCCGGATCACAAAAAGTTGTGGCTAACCTTAATGAGAATGGGAATCCCAGAACACTTGATTTTGCTTTTGTGAAGCCTATACTTGGACCAAGAAGTGGTCCTCAGAACAGAACAGAGAAACACTGCATGTTAAAAATCAGGAAAGGAGTGCATCAGGGATGTGTCCTGTCTCCATACCTTATAAATCTGTATGAAAACAGACCATTCAGGAAGCAGGGCTTCATGAAGAGAAATGTGGCATTAGAAGGAAGACTC
>NW_006399852.1:5246371-5261481 GCF_000299155.1 Elephantulus edwardii
TTTTTTATTTAAATAATATTTTTATTTTATACTGGTTTAATTACAGAAAGATGTCAATTTCAGTAAAGCAGAAGGTAAATGAAAAATGGAAGATCTTTCATGAGATAGGTTGATGGGAGAAATGGGCTCAGGCACCACAGTGATTAGGAGGATTGGACGGGATCAGAGAGTGTTTCATTGGTTTTTAGGGTCATTTGATTTGGAACCTAACAATAATATGCCTTTGGTTATAGGTTTTCTTTGTTATATTAATTGAATAGGATTAGTGTGGGTGCATCTTTACTCAATCTTTGTCTGGATAAAAGGGAGATTTTAAGAAGCAAGCTATCAAAGCAGAGATAAAGAAATATTGAGGCCAGATAATCTGCTGATTTCCAAGAGCTAAGAATATTCCTTCAGAACTGACGGAGACAGAAAGTCTCCTAGAGTGTCCACCCTGATTTAGAATTTTAGCATCTTAAACAGTTGGAAAAGAAATTACCATTTGTTAACTCCATCTCCTTGCAATATTTGCATTATAGTAACTACTTAATTAAGACACAGTATCACTTTAAAAATATTATCAAATCAAATTTGAATAGTTATGGGAAAAAAGCACTTAGAAATGCAAAATGAGCTCCAACATGCCAATTTCATTTCCCTAAATACCACTCTCACCAAAAACAAGAATTTAGGTTCTCAAGAATTACATACCAGGACAATAAGATGAGCTTCAATAAAAGGATGTGATGGAATCTATTCTTTTCATAAGACTCAGATGCCAATAATTATGTTGGTTTCTATGACTAAACTAGCATACTGTATCTTTAGATAACCTTCCTTGTTAGCCCAAATTTCACTTTCTTATTTTTGATGGCCTTTTAAGATATTGTTGCATTAATATCTTAAAATTAATATATCAAAGGTTTAACTTGTTTTGAATTTACAATCTTCTGGAGACTAAGGTGCACCTGATACAGGCTATGGTCTTTGCAATCACTTGTAATGCATCAGAGAGTTGGACAATGACTAAGGAGGACAGAAGGAAAATTGATGCCTTTGAGCTGTGGTGCTGGAGAAGAGTATTGAATGTACCATGGACTGCCAAGAAAACAAACAAATTCATCCTGGAAAGGGTTAAACCAGGCTACTCCTTGGAGGCAAGGATTCTGGGCCTTTTTCTGACGTACTTTAGACATGGTGTAAGGAGAGACAGGTCCTTGGAGAGGGCCATCATGCTTGGTAGGGTGAAGGGACAGTGCAGGAGGGGAAGACCCTCTATAAGGTGGATTGATTCAGTGACTGGGGTAATCGGGATGGGTGTGTCAGAGGCAATACGATTGGCACAGGATAGAGCATGGTTTAGGGCTGTTGTACATAGGGTTGCTATGAGTCGCAAATGACTCGAAGGCCCATAACAACAATAACAACCAATGCAAAACACTGCTGAAGATCATTAAAAAATGACTGGAACAGTACATATATAGGGAATTTACAGAAGTTCTAGCAGAATTTAGAAGAGGTTGTGGCACGAGGGAGATATCATTGCTGATGTCAGAGGGATTCTGGCTGAAAGTAGGTACACCAGAAGAGTGTCTATTTGTGTTCTTTGACTATGCAAAGGCATTTAACTCTGTGAATCATAACAAGCTGTGGCTGACATTGAGAAGACTGGGAATCTCAGAGCACTTGATTGTGCTTATGAGGAACCTATACCTGGATCAGGAGGCTGCTGTGTGAATGGGGCAGGGGCACACTGCATGGCTTGGAATTAATGGAGTGTACCAGGGTTGTACTCTCATTCTGTACCTGTTCAATCTGCATACTGAGCAAATTATCCAAGAAGCTGGACTCTGTGAGGGAGAGTATGCTCAGGATAGGATGAAGATTCATCAATAAGCTACATTATGCAGATGACACAGCCTTGCTTGCTGAAAGTGAGGAGGGTTTGAAGCACTTGTTGCAGAAGATTAAGGAATGCAGTTTTCGGTATGGACTGTTTCTCAATATCAAGAAAAATAAAGATTCTTACCATTGGACCAGTAGGCATTATCATGATGTATGGAGAGGAGAGTAAAACTGTAAGCAACTTCATCTTGCTTGGATCCACAATTAACACCCTTGGTACGAGCAGTCAGGAAATAAGGAGACACATTGCACTATGAAAATCTGCAGTTAGGCACCTCTCCAAATAATTCAGGAGTAGTGATGTCAGTTTAAAGACTAAGGTATGTCTAATTCAGGCCATAGTCTTTCTGATTACTAACTATGCATCTGAGAGCTGGACAATGAATAAGGATGACAGAAAAAGAATTGATGCCTTTGAGCTGTGACATTGGAGAACACTGAACATCCCATGGACAGCCAAGAGAATGAACAGATGTCTTAGAAAGGGTGTAGCTGGAGTGTTCTTTGGAGGCAAGTATGATGAGGCTTCGTCTCACATACTTTGAACATGTTGCTAGGAGGAGCTGATCCCTGTAGAAGGACATGATTTTGGGAAGGGTGCAGTGTCGGTGAAGGAGAGGAAGACCCTCAACGAGGTGGACTGACACGCTGCAATGGGCTTTCATGCACCAGGAAGTGTGAGGATGGTGCAGGATAGAGCAGGGTTCAGATCTTTTGTTCATAGGGTTGCGATGATTTGTGCTCAACTTGATGACACCTAATAACACCACCACCACTCTGCAAACCAGCTTCAGCACTCAACCTGCTTTTTTAAGGAATCCATGCTAACCTTTATGTTAAGTATAAACATTATACATCACTGTTTAAAACTGTCAACAATGTGACTCAACCTACTCCTACCTTGTTGTTACATGCTGTCTCTGGGTTGCTTCTGACTCGTGCGACTTCACTGTGCAGACGAGAACTGCTCTGTAGAGTTTTCAAAGCTGTGACGTTTTGGAAGCAGACCATCAAGTCTGTGTTCCCAGGTGCCTCTGGAAGGGTTCTATCCATGTGAACACACCTTGCACTCAGGCTCCACTAGAATCCAAAGCAGAGAATTGAAAAATATAACGAAACAATTTGCAAAATAGGAGAAACACCTGAGCGGGCCAAGACGGCAAAACATTCTCTGAATGGTGCAGAGAGGGAACAGGTTTTTAATCAGGGGAAACAAGCAACAGGACTGTGCTTCACAGGCACAGAAAGGGAAGCGGAAGCATGGTAAAAAGTTACAGGCACATTGTATTTTATTGTGTTTTTTCGTTGCATGTGGCAGGTACTGAATTTTTCACCAATTGATGCTTGGGAAAGCAGGTTTATTAGCACCATTTCCCCCAATAGCTTGTGCTCACTTTGTATCTCCGCGTTTGATTTTGGTAAACCTCGTAATATTTCAAACTTTTTAATAATGCTACTGCACACTTCATAGCCTATATTGCAAACATATGTTGTAAATGTAATTTTTCTCTGCACCAGTAAAACCAAAAAATTCTCCCTTTATTGCAAAGATCTGGAATAAATGGGAAGGCTAGTATCTCTGAAGCATGCCTGCATAAGAGTTTGGTGAACTATGACCTTGAATTTTTTCCCATCAATTACATTCTGAAATTTGTTTAACAAGACTCTTACTAATATTAACTAAATCAGTATTCTGTCACAATTGTTGCAACTTGCTTCTCCCTTAAAGTAGTAAGCATGCCATTTTTAGGATTAACAAAGAGTCAACAGGAACAATATTGATTTTAAGGAATGAAGTGTAATTTGAGGGAGTCAGGAAACGATAATACTTTACTGATGTTTCTTTACTTCAGACATGGAGTTACATCATAGCTGGAGTCTCCATCTTGACCCTCTTGGTTCTTAATCATAATTCTATTTCCTAGGTTTCAGGGATATGCTTGCATAAGGCATTCTTTTCAGACCAACTTTGAGTAAACATTCTTAAAAGACACTTTGAGCAATGTGTCACTCAAGCTAGAAATAATGATTCCTACTGCTTTGACAAAAGACCAGATAAATTGTGGGATGATATCAAGGACATCTTACATGAAGCAAGCAGATAATTAAAAGACATGAGAGAAAGAGAAGTCCAAAGCAGATGTCAGAGGAGATCTGAAATTTGGTCTTGAAGTAGAAAAGCCCAGATAAGAGAACTGGATAAAAAAGAGCAAATGTTGTAAGCTCCTTTGGACAACTCGCAATATGCAGATGATACAACCTCACTGGCATAAAAAAAGGAAGGATTTTCATCTTTAACTCAATGGCCTCAACATAAATTTAAATCATCATAATTCGACTTATAAACAACAAACATGATAAATGGAGAAAATACTGATGTTGTAAAGGATTTCATTTTTATTGGACCCTCAATCAATACTCATGGCACTGGCAGTCAAGAAATCATAAGAAATATTGTTCTGGGAAAATCTGTCAGGGACCTCTTTAAGACACCAAAGAGCTAGAATTTAACTTTAAAGACTAAGGTGTGCCTGACCCAAGTAATAGTATTTCCACTTATTTCATATGCATGTGAAAGTTGGACAATGAGTAAAGAAGACCAAAGAAGAATTGATGCCTTTGAATTCTGGTGTTGACAAACAGTGTTGAATATCCCATGAACTGTCTAAAGAACAAACAAATCTGTCTTGGATGAGGTACATCCAGAATGGTCTTCAGGAGCGAGGATGATGAGAGGTCATCTCATATACTTTGTAATGTTATTAGGAGGGATCAGTCCCGTGAAGAGTAAATCATACTTGAAAAAATAAGGAATCAGTTAAAGGCTGACCTCAGGACTGACAGGGACTGCAATGATGGGCTTAGGAACAAGATATATGAGAATGACACAGGACAAGGTAGAATCTGAGCTCATTAAAAAATCCAGCTACAACCACCGCGACCACACTCTATACTAAAGGTAGTTAAACTTTTCCAAGATACTGAAGGGTCTTTAGGTTAATAGTTGTTTCACCCAGGGATTCATCCTATTGTGTTAATATCTTTCATTGTGATGTTTTGTTCTTGTTATTACTACTTCTCTTTGGTATTTTTTTTAACCAGGACTTTTAAGAATGTATGAAAATTCTCAAGAAAATATTCATGTATTCATAAAAATATTTTGGAAAAAATTTAGAAGTTCAGAGATATCTACACCTGCAAATAAACCTGCTATAAATTTTGTTTCCCAGATTAGGCATTCCTTTGTACTTGAAAAATGAAGGTGTTTGGTATGTTTTTTCAATCCTTATGGAGTTTGTTTTTGGCTATGTATACTGTTCATTTCTCCGGTTAGGTACTCTCAATCTGCAGCTCCCAATCACCCATCACATACACATTCTTTAGTATCTACCGTACATGTCACATTTTTCAGAAATATATGTTAGGTGCTTTGTTCTTGTTCTTGTTAGGTGTCTTCAAGTCAAGTACGGCCCATGTTGTTGTTGTTAGGTGCCGTCGAGTTGTAGACGACTTATAGCGACCCTATGAATAAATGGCCTGAGCACTGTTCGTACATAGAGTTTCCAGAAGCAAGCCATTTCAGAAGTGGATGCCCCTCCTGCTTCCAGGCTTGTTATAGTCGGGAAGCCCCAGCAAACACTGTCCACCATGGGTAACCATTACCATGTTTGGCACATCAGTGTCACAGTGTTCAGCATCACAGCAACCATGAGTTACCTCTGTACAGCAACACACAGACCATTGCTATACCACCTAGAAGAATGTTTGACAAGAAAACAATTTGAACCCAGCCTAAGGGCCACAGCTTAAAATCACCCACCTTCAGCTTGGTAGCATAACTTTCTGTCCATGAGGCCAACATAGCTCCCTCTGTGTAATCGTTGTTATTGTTGGTAGGTGCCGTCGAGTCATAGATGACTCATATCGACCCTATGAATGAAAGGCCTGAGCACTGTGCATACATAGAGTTCCTGGAGACAAGCCATTTCAGAAGTGGATGCCGCTCCTGCTTCCAGGATTGTTTTAGTTGGGAAGCTCCAGCAAACACTGTCCACCATGAGTACCCATTGCCACATTTGGCACATCGCTGTCACAGTGTTCAGCATCACAGCATAGTGACCCCATAAATAAGAGATCCAAACTCTGTCCTATCCTGTGCCATCCTTACAATTCCTGACACAGTAAAGCCCATTGCAGCAGTCACTGTGTCAGTCCACCTGGTTGAGGGTCTTACTCTCTTTCACTGACCCTCCACCTTTCTAAGCATAATGTTCCTCTCCAAGGAATAGCTCCTCCTAACAACATATCTGAAGAACGTGAGATAAAACTTTATCATCTCTGTCTCCAAGGAACACTCTGCCTAACACCTTCTCCAAGAAAGACATATTTGGCAAAATATTCAGTACTCTTTTCCAACACCATAGCTCAAAGTCATCAATTCTTCTATCATCCTTATTTACTATCCAATTCTCAGATACATAACAAGTGATTAGAAAGACTGTGGCCTGAATCAGATGCAGATGCACCTTAGTCCTCAAACTAACCCTATTGCTCCTCAATAATTTGGAGAGGTCCCTGATTGCAGACTTTCTTAGTGCAATACATCTCCTGATTTCTTGACTGCTGCTACCAAAGGTGTTGATTGTGGATCCAAGTAAGATGAAATTGTTGACAACTTCAATCTTTTCTTCATCTGTCATGATGTTGTCTATTATCCAGTAGTAATTTCCCCTTGAAATTCAGATGGAATCCATATTGAAGGCCATGTTTTTTTGATCTTCTGCAACAAGTGTATCAAATCCACCTCATTTTCAGAAAACAAGGGTGTGTCATCTGCATAATGCAGGTTATTGATGAGTCCTCCTCCTATTCTGATGTCAAATTTTTCTCCATAGATTGCACCTTCTTGAATAATTTGCTCAGCATTCTGATTGGATAAGTATGGAGAAAGGATATAACCCTGAGAAACTCCTTTTTAAATGTTAAACCATTGCTTTCTGGAGGTAAGGATTTTGAAGCTTTGTCTCACATCCTTTGGGCATATGGCCAGGAGGGACCAATTGTTAGAGGACACCGTGCTTGGAAAAGTGGAGGGACAACACAGGATAGGAAGGCCCTCGATGAGATGGATTGACACAGTGACTGGGATAATAGGGACATGTGTGTCAAAGACAGTGAGATTGGCTCAGGATAGGACAGAGTTCAGGACTATTGTGCATACGGTTGCTGTGAGTGCAGACAACCAACTCAATGGCACAAAACAACAACAATAACAACAACAGTGTTTCCTTTCTCTGTCTACACAGCAGCCTCTTGGGCTAAATATAGATTTCACATGAGCACAGTGGAGTGTTCTGGTACTTTAGGTGTCCAATATCCATTTTCCCTTATTCAGGAAAACCAAATCAAACCAAACCAAACCAAACCAAACTGAAGCTACTGCCATCGAGGCTATTCTGACAACTATTCTGACAACCTGCATCAGGTTCCTGTGGCCATCCAGATATATAGGAAGAGACTTGTGACTTGGTGAATTTCAACTGCTGACATTTCGACTTGAGTATTTTTTGAGATACTTGCTGCCCTCTCTCATAGTCCATATAGTTCCTGCTTAACTTGACCCAATGAACGCATTCTATGCCTTTGGTGATGATAATTTGAGAGGAAAAGGTTTAAGACTGAGATGCCAGCAGCAGTTTGAAGGTATGGAAGATGTTTTATCACATTTATGTGGATGCTGACTAAGGATCATAAGAAAAGAATTACAGGGCATGTACCTACCATAGTTGAACTGCGAAGAACACGAAGTAGAAACCACAGAATGAAAGAGAAATCAAGAACAAGTTGGTCTTAAATAAAGAGCTCAGTTGGTATACTGGTTAAGTATATTTCAATCTATCAACCCTTCTTTGGAACAAAGATACAGAATGCCGGTTCTATAAAGATTACTCATTACCAGGGAATCAATTACAACTTGTAGAATGCTATAGGACTGGATTTCCAAGGCTGACGATTGACATGGTGATTTCAGCAATGGGCTCTAGAGTGTCAGAGATGATGAGAACGGCACAGGATAGGACAGGGGCAGGCCAACCCTTCATAGGGTTGCTATAAATTATACTCAATGGCACCTAACAATGGCAAAAACTTGTTGAGAGAGCTGTCACATCTTCCTATGGTACAGGGATGAGTGGGTTTAAGCACTGACCTTTGGGGTTAGAACCTAGTTAGTGTCTGTAAAATGAAAAAAATGACAAGACCATTTTGGTAAAAATAATTGACTTAGATCAGCTTTAACTTTCTTGTGTTTCTAAAAGTAAATTTCTAACAAGCTCTTTTTTCTCTGACTGTAGTAATTGCTAAAAGCCGTGAAAGGCTAAGGAAATGTTTTCTCCACAGTAAAACCATGATCTGGAAGGAATATATCTAAAAAGAGGAGTTTTGACATGGAAACATTAGTGTGGCCCTTTAATGGTAAATTTAAAGAAACAAAGTCCTAAGATAAACATTAAATAGTTAACTAACATCTTAGTTTTCTAGACAACTAAATTTTCTCTTAAGCTAATAGTTTGTAAAGAGTCTCTGTTAAACAGACAAGTTTATAATTTGTTCCGAAGGGTATACATTGTAAGAGTATACATTGTTCTGTGCAGTGAGAATCTCAAGCCCCTCTGTTGAAAAGGGATGGGAAAGGGATTTATAGCCTCAGAAATCTGATGAAGAGTCGCTGTGAGCTGGACTTTACTCCACAGCAGTTGGTTTGGCTTCCGATTTTGGCAAAGATAAGTAAATATTTACATCCACTAAAAGCCTTCCCCAGGTGTTTTAAATTTTCCTTTTGAGTTGAATTTTCAACTCAAAACTAATCACGGATTTTATTGTAATCTATTTCTGTCCCTAATCAAGACCGAAGGAGAAAAAGAGTTGAGATTGTTAAGAATTTCCTTTTACACGGATCCACAATTAGCACTCTTGGCAAAATCAAAAGTGAAGTTGCTTTGGAAAAGCCTGCTGTGAGGGACCTCTCCAGAATGTTAGAGACTAAGGTGTACCTAATCCAAGCTGTATTCTTCTCAATTACTTCCTATGCATCTGAAAGCTGCATAGTGACTAAGGATGATAGAAGAATTGACACCTTTTGAGTTGTGATGCTGGAGAGGAATATTGAATATTCCAGGGAGTGCCAAAATAAACAAATAGATCTTCCCTGGAGAAGGTGAAACCAGGTTTCTCCTTGGAGACAAGGATTATAAAGTTCCATCTCAGGTACTTCCAACATGCTGCCAGGAGGGACCAGCCCTTGGAGAAGGACATCATGATTGGGAGGGTCGAGGGTCAGCTCAGATGAGGAAAATCCTGGATGAGATGGACTGACACAGTGACTGTGACAGGGAGTCAGATGTGTCAGACAAGGTGAGTCTGCTCAGAATAGAGCATGGTTCAGAGCTGTTCCTCATAGGGTCGCTGTGAGTCTTGGTCAACTGATGGCACCTACCAACAACAATCAGGACCTCTGCTCTGTACATGTCCTGGCTTCCCTTCTGTAAGTTGACAGTTTCCCTCCAATCCAGTTGCTTCTTTAATGCTAAAGAAATGATCTGAAATCTCATTAGCATTCTGCTTGGCTTTTCCCTAATGATGTGATTAACTCCCTGGGAAACTATGCTGTGGTTCTTTCTCCTCTGTCCTGTTGTGTCACTTTGAGTGGGAGCCAACTCGATGGCACCTAACAACAATAACAGGAGATGGAACAACACACAACACGAGTTGGCTGAGCACGACTCACTGGAAGCCTCCCCTTTTCAAGATTCTAAATTTACATTAGTCAATACAGTTCAGATATAATTTGAGGTACTTTGAGTTAGGTTTTCTGACGTGGTGTTCACTTCTCAAACAGGCTTGTGGTTTTCCACTCTGCGATTGCATCGGTTCCATTATTATTTCACTTATTGCCATCTACCTTATGACACAGGCCTCATGTTTTCTATCATCAGAAGTTTGCTTCCTGCAAAGCTATTTCAAATAGGCTGCTTTGTTGTTTTTCTTTTCAGGGTTGTGTTTTCTCTCTATACCTCTTCAGTCTGTATGCTGAGCAAATTTTGAAGAAGCTGGACTCAGTGAAAACGAATGTGACATCAGGATTGGAGGGAGATAAGGAGACTTCACCTCACATACTTTGGGCACGTTGCTAGGAGGGGGCTATTCCTTAGAGAAGGACATGATGCTGGGAAGGATGGAGGGTCGTCAAAGGAGAGGAAGACCCTCAACCAGGTTGATTGACACGGTGACTGACGCAATGGGCTCTTGTGTCTCAGGGAGTGTGAGGATGGCACAGAACAGAACAGGGTTCAGATTCACTGTTCCTAGGGTCGCTCTGAGTCTTCCTTGTCTTGATGGCACCTGGGAACCACCTCTAGTGGCTTAGTAGTAAAGAGCTGCCCTGTCACTCAAAGGTAGGTGGCTTTTATCACCCATCTAATAAGAGGGCTTTGCATCTCCTTTGCTCTTTTATTCAGGTTAAGTTCAAAATGTCTCAGGCACTGTTTGAGGCACAGAACCTAGAAGCAGAAAGTGATCAGTTGCTTAGTAACAAGGCAGCTATAATTTAAAGGCTTAGAACACTGATCAGGTATTTTCTTGAGGGACGTAAGAATCTGCTCTTCCTGGTATCTGTTCAGATGCTCCAATCCAGGCTGGGTGATTATTTTACAAAATGACTCCATTTACAGGCAAGTTTTTGATGGCTGTCAGCTGGGGATCTTTGCTTCTGTTCGTGAAGCCTCCTTCATCTTGCTTTACTAGAGCTCAGATGCTGGAAAACTCTTCCCTTACTAGCTGCCTCCTTGTTAAGTTTCTCCAATAAGGTGGGGCTGGAGGAAGTCTGTTTTATTTACCAGGTTTTCTAAGGCCTCCTGTGTCAGAAGTGGATGCTGGTTCTGCTTTAGTCTGGAAGCTCCACTGAAACTTGTCCACCATTGGTGACCTTGCTAGTATTTGAAATACCAAGGGTGCGGCTTCCAACATCACAGCAGCATACAAGTTACCCTAATATATCAAACTGACAGACAAGTGCACACAAGAGCAAACTATAAACAAGCAAGTGTACAGATACATAAACCACACAATATATAGCAATCTACAAGTCCCTCCCCCCAAAGAAAACTGGCAAAAAAATCCTGTACTGTAAAACAAGCAAGCATACCAATATAAAGGAGACATGGATGCTACGGGAGACAGGGGAAAAAACAAACAACAAACCAAAACCACAACCAAGCCACTTGTCTTGCTGAGACAGTGAATCTGTCAACCCAGCAGAAGACTAAAGTTGGGGTGGCCACTCAGGTTAGAGATTCTGCTAGACCCCAAGACATCAGCCTGGTTAAGGGTAAGCACCTCTTCTGGTCTGGGATGGGTTAAGAGTTGGCACATTCATTCTGAGGCAGAGAATCTGCAGGGCTCCATGGAGCCTAGGCTAGTGCAACCAGGAAAATCCTCAGTGAAATAGACGATAAAGAGACTACAACAATGGGCTTCCCACTAGTCTTCGTTATATTGTGTTTCATACAATCATTCATGCATTGTTTGATAAAATTACTCACTATTGGACCTTGCCCGTCATTACCCTGTCTTTTTGCCTGGATCCTTCCTGCGTTTGCATACCCCCTTCCCTCCATCCACCAAACATTGAAAATACAAATAAATAAATTAAAAAATTAAAAAACAAAACAAACAATGGGCTAGAGCACGATGGAATTCTTGAGGGTGGACATGATCTACGGCGGGGTTCAGATGAGTTGTTCAGAGGATTGCTGAGTCCTATAGTCCACTCAGTGGCACCTAACAACAACAACAAAGGGAGACCAGTAGGCTGTAGAAGAAAAGGTCCCCTCCTGCTGTTTATTTCCTACCTGTCTCCTGGTGCTTCTTGTGATAATAACCCTAGCCTCTTTCTCTGCTTTAACAGTAGCAGTGCCTGCTGGTAGCTACAGCTGAAGCCAATTTTTAGTCTTTCACATTTTCTCAGAACTAGTTTTATCATGCCTAGTCAGGGACAGCAGAACCAGCCAGCTAGCACTGTTAGCACTCTGAGGATTGTCCTTGGGCCATGGTGTCTTCCATTAAAGTTTCTAAATTATAATCATTCCAACCTTTGCTGCATGCCCTGAGCAAGAAGGGTGGGAGCTGTGTCCTCCAGCTGCAGCCTCTTTGGTTGCTGAGTTTCATTTTATCTTTTCAGGTTCTTAGCTAACAACTTTAACCTTCTTAACAATTGCTGTTGTTATATGCTGTCAGTGGACTGTGACTCATAGTGACCCTCCACACAATAGTTGTGAACCCTGCTCTATCCTGAGCCAATTCCACTGTCTCTGACATGTCTCTCCTCATTCTCCCAGTTACTGTGTCAATGTGTCTTCTCCAGAATCTTCCTCTCCTGCACTGCCCCTCGATCCTTCCAAGCATCACCCCTATGTTATATTGTTAACATAACTGGCGTTAATCAGAGTTCAACCACATACGCTGACTTCACTGGAGACATGCATGAAGAGATTGGTGTGACAAGCCTGAGCTTCATGGGTGGGTGAGTAACCAAGGAAGGCACGTGGAAATCTTGGGGAGGCCTTGAGCTCTTATCTAAAGAAATTTCTTCCTCCACAAAGAAACACCGGTCTCATTCTTACATCTTCCAACTGATCAAATCATTCCCCCCCCCCCCCCAGGTTATCTCCTTTACCGAAAGTGTATATTTTCTTACTCAGTCACTTACCCATTGCTGCATAGCTAATACTCCATTAGGCCTCTTGGAGGGTAAACGCCCTGGGAGGAGAGTGGCCATCTTTCTGTTTATTTCAACTGCTGTTGGATTCAAACCACCAGAGAGGCGTGGTTTATGGGTTAGCAGTGCAATTCCCTGCAGACAATTTCACCAGAACTCCCTGAAAGCGCCGTTGCTGTTGTTACACGCTAACCAATAGGAATTGACTCATAGCTGATCATCCAGTGAATTTTCAGATACTATAAATCCAAAAGGTATGTGATTGTCTTTCTCTCATGGAAATCCGATAGATTAGAGTCGCAGACCTTTACATCAGCAGCACAACTCTGAAGCATTTGGCGGTTGGAGGCGAAGGCTTTAACTCTATTATTCTGATTTTCTTTTACAACCTTGCTTTTTAAAATTTTTTTGAGTTTTGTTGATTTCTTTTGTTCTCCATGTGTTTCTTACACTCATTCCCACACACTATGTTTTATAAAATCATTCTATCATCATTCAATCAATCATTTTATAAAATCATTGATCTATGCCCACTATTACTCCGATAGGTGCAGTTGCCATTTGAGTTTCCTCCTTACCTGTACCTGTCACATGGTTTTGCCCTTATGGTGGTGCACAGCAGAATGTACACATGGCTGTCAGACCAACCTGGAGAAGAAAACCACTTGCCTGAATGTGTCCGTAACGATCCTTAGAAGCCAAAATGTAGCCAGGCAGTAGGAGGAACTCCAGAAGCACTCCTGTAAGCTTTTAATTTGAAATTGCATGCTATCTCCATCATCACCTTTCACTGCCAAGGTAACCCACTGTCCTCAGAATCCTAGGAATAAAAACATTAGCCTTGATTTCATGGCACTCCATTGGCGTCATTGTTAATGAGTTATTCTTATTCTAGAATGCATTCTTTATTGTGTTTATGCCTTAAAAAAGGCTATCAATAGAATACATTCAAAATTTGGGGTTGTCCACTTTAGCACAAGAGCCATTTGAAGAGGAGTGCCAGTTCAATATATAACACATTTTCACAAATACAAACTTAAGACGACTGCCATTGGGTTGCAACATGCTCACAGCTGATTTCTCAAACAGGTTTCCAAGACTGTAAATTGCATGGAAGGAGATTGCCCACTGTCTCCCTCAGAGTGGGCTCGTGGATTCAAACTGTCAGAGAGGCATGATAGGGTAACTCTGTATGTACCACACAGCAACACTTATTTAATATTTGAGTGAATAAATAGGGCAAGGATTTTGGGGGTCCATCTCACATACTTTGGGCATGTTTCCAGGAGGCTCCAGTCCTTGAAGAACGATACCATGATTGGAAAGGAGGAGGGACAGCACAAGACAGGAAGACCCTGGATAAGATAGATTGACTCAGTGACAGGGGTAATAGGGGTAGGGGCTTCAGAGACAATAGAATTAATTAAGATTGAACAAGGTTCAGAGCTGTTGTACAAAGGGTTGCTGTGAGTCACAAGCAACTCAAAAGCACATCACAACAACAATAACATACATGTGTTGGATGATATTCTTGATAGTCTCCCACCTTCATTCGTTAGTATTCAAGACCCCAGATCTGCTTCTGAGATTATTTCGAAATTTAGTAAGAATAGACTCAAGGTCAAATTTTGGTTCCTGTGGATTTGATTTACCTATTTTAGCTTTAATTTGAACTTATATATGATTAGTTGATGGTCTGTTCCACAATCTGCAAATGGTATAGTTTTCACAGCTGATAACATTTGTGAGCTTCTCTAACAATTCAGTCCACAGATGTAATAGATCTTATTCCTGTGCTTATCATCAGGTGAAATCCAAGTGTATGTTTCTTATATAAGGTATAAAAATAAAGGGATAAATAATTGTACAAAATTCTATCATTTTATCTTCAGCCTCATTTCTGTCATCAAATCCATCTTTTTTGACTACTGATCCTCCTTCTTTGTTCCCAACTTTGCATTCTAGTCTCCCATGATTATGAATGCATTTTGGTTGCATGTTTAATCAATCTCTGACTGCAAAAGTTGGTCAAAATAATCTATTTCCTCCTTTTTGGGTCTGGTTGTTGGTGGCTATGTTTGAATGATAGTGATATTCCCCAGAATTCTTTGTATGTGTATGGATTTTATCCTGTTTCTCACAGCATTGTATGTCAAAGTGGATCTGGAAATGACCTTTTTAACTATGAAAGTGACCCCATTTTTCTGAACCTTTTCATCTCTGGCATAATAGACTATATGATTGTTTGATTCAAAATGTCTCATGACAATTTCTTTCATTTCACCAATACCTAGCATGTCAATATTTATACATAGCATTTTTTCTTACCAACGTCCAATTTTCCTACATTCGTGTTTCCCACATTCCATGTTCCAATCATTAGTATCTGCTTACAATTTTTCCTTCTCATTTGTGTTTGAAAATTAGAGGGCTCAGTCTCAGTACCTAT
>NW_006399852.1:5267739-5269127 GCF_000299155.1 Elephantulus edwardii
CAGAAATAATCCCATCTATCTATGGTCAACTAATGTTCAAAAAGGAAATAAAACCTTCCAAATGGGGAAGTGAAACCTCTTCAACAAATGGTGCCGGTAAAACTGGACTGCTACCTGCAGAAGACTGAAACAGGATCCACATCTCACACTACACACGAAAATCAACTCAAGGTGGATCAGAGACCTGGGAGTAAAATCCAAAACCATAAAGTTCATCAGAGACAAACTTGGATCAAGTTTAGATGGCCTTGTCTCTGGTAAAATGAGACTATCAGATACAGCCAGAAAGGCACAAATTAGAAAGGATAAAATTCATGAATGGAATCTTTTAAAGGTTAAATCCATATGTGCATCAAAAACATTTTCTGACAGAGTGAAAATAAAACCTATTGATTGGGGAAAAACATTTGGCAATATCATTGCAGACAAGGGCTTCATATCAAAAGTTTACAGAATCCTACAGGGCCTCCACAAGACAAAGATTGATCACACAATTATAAAATAGGCAAAAGACATGGAAAGAATTTTCACAGAGCAGGATATTTGGACACTTGAAGAAATGCTCAAAAATCACTGACTATAAGAGATGCAAATCAAAACCATAGTAAGATAGCGTCTGACTGCAGTAGCAGTGGCAAAGACCATCAGGACAGTGGGTAATAAATGTTGGCGAGGATATGATAAGATGGGAACTCTTATACATTTTTTGTGGGATTGTAAAATAGCACAACCACTCTGGAAGGCATTCTGGTGTTTCCTCAAAAGGCTAAACATAGAAGTTCTATATGACCCAGTTTTTCTACTGCTTGGAATATATCCAGAGAGAATGGGAACATATCCAGAGAGAGTGAGAACTGAGGCACAAACAGAGACTTGTACACCAATGTTCATAGCAGTATTATTCTCCTTCGCAAGAACATGGAAACAGCCCAAATGTCCAATGACAATTGAATAGATTGTGAAATTATGGTACATTCACACTACGGAATACTATGCAGAATATAGGAGCGATCATTTTGTAAATTACCACCTAACATGGGAGGATCTGGGGAGTACTATGTTATATGGACTAATTTAGTCCCATAAGGACAAATACTATGTAAGACCATTATGGTAGAACATGTTTGAGGATCCAAATTGGGGGGGAGCATGGGAGCAGAGGGGTGAGGATGGGCAAGGTGGGGATGGTTAATCATAAGGTCACACACACTATTTGACAGGTGGAGGGAGGAGTGGGAGAAGGAAATGGGGAAGATTTCGTGTGAAAAATGATGTATATAAACTTTGTAAGTAAACCAGTATAAAAACTTTCTTTAAAAAGAAAAGACTGTGAGAGACATCATTACCAAAGAGTTTCAGAGTGTTGTCTGCATTTCATTGACTATGCT
>NW_006399852.1:5270322-5284589 GCF_000299155.1 Elephantulus edwardii
TCTCCAGAATTAGTGTGAAACATTCAAAACTAATGATAAAATATCAGATGAGTTAGAGGGGGTCATTAAAGATTTTATCCATGACAATAGGAAAAGGTTGCTACAAAGGCAGAACAGGAAGATAAGAAAAAAATGGATGTCAGAAGAGATTCTGAAAATTGTTCAAGAGCATCAGGAAGCCAAAACAGAGGGAAGTAATGTCAGAGAAAGAGAGAAAATGTCAAAGGACAGTTGGAGAAGACACAGCAAAATATTATAACAAATGTGAATTAGAGAATAAAAAGGTCAGTGTTTGCGTGACATAAAGAACTTAAAAATCCCCCAAATTCAAACTACGAGTTGCAATACTGAACAAAATTTAAATGATACAGGAAACTGTATAAGAAGATGGAAAGACTGTAAAAATTCAATGCACCAATGAATAGGTTAACAATAAAAAAACAAAAAAATCTCAAAGAGTATCACGTGAACTGGGGGGAAAAAAGAAGGCCTCAGGAATTGATGGAATACAATTGATACAAGGGATGTGTTTTCGCTGACAGAGCCCTGGGTGTGGTCAGCAGTCTATACCAGGAAATCTAGAAGATAACTGCTTTGTGACTGAAAGAGACCAGTATTTATTCCAATTCCCAAGAAAGATGATCCAACAGAATGTAGAAATTATTGAACAATACCATTATTATTATTTTCAAGAAAAATATTGCAGAAGATCATCCCCAAATGCCAAGAACAGAACATTAAAGAAGAACAGTCAGAAGTTTAAGCTGGGTTTAGAAGAAGCCATGGTACCAGAGTTATCACTGTTCATATCAGATGGATCCTAGCTAAAAGAATATAATACCACAAGCATGTCTATTTGTGTTTTATTGACTATACAAATGCATTTGATTGGGTAGGTCAGAATAAACTATGGCTAATATTGAGAAGAGAGGCAATTCCAGAACACTGAATTATACTCTTAAGAAATTTTTATCTAGACTAAGAAGTTGTTGTCTGAACAGAACAAGGGAACGCTGGATGGTTTAAAATCAGGAAAGGTGTGTATCAGTATTTTATCCTTTCTTTATACCTGTTCAATATGTTCTTTGACAAAAAACAAACAAACAAAAAAACCACAAAAACACAAGCAAAAAACTCAAAAACCCAAAAACCAAAAACACCCATGTGAGAACTTGGACTCTATGAAGAAGAATGTGGCATCAAAATAGGAGGAAGATTCAACAACAATGTTCATATGCAAACAGCACAATCTTGCCTTCTGAAACTAAGGAGGATTTAAAATGTTTGCTGCAGATGTTCAAAGGCTACAGTCTTCAATATGGGTTGTATCTCAACAAGAAGACAAAAAGCCTCACCACTGGACTGAGAAGCAACATCATGATAGGTGGGGAAAAGATTGAAATTGTCAATGATTTCATCCTTACCGGGACCCACATCAAGACCCTTGGTACTAGCAGTCAGGAGATTGGGAGATGTATAGCATTGGGCAAGTCCATGGTCACAGACCTCTCCAAATTACTTATGAGAATTAATGTTAGTTTTAAGATTAAGGTACACTTGATTGAGGTCATCGTCTCTTCAGTCACCTGCTAGACTCCTAGATAAATAAGGATGACAGAAGATTTGATGCCTTTGATCTATGGTGTTGGAGAAAGTGCTGAATAGCCAATAGATTGTCAGAGAAATAAATAGTCATGTCTTAGAAAAAGAGCAGCCAGCGTGCTTCTCGCAGGCAAGGATGGTGAAGCTTTGTCCACATACTTTGGGCATGTTCCTAGAGAGACTATTCCTTGGAAAGAGACATCAAGCTTGAAAAGAGGAACATTATTGAACAGCATCATTAATATCACAGGCAAGCAAAATCTTGTTAAAGAGAATTAAAAAACAGCTAGAACAGTACATCAGCAGAGACTTGCCAGAAGTTCAAGCTGGATTTGGAAGAGGCCATAGCACCAGGAATATCACTGCTCATGTTATATGATTCTTGGTTGAAAGAAAAGAATATAAAAATGAAGTCTAAATGTGTTTTATTGACTATTCAAAGGCATTTTGACTGTGTAGATCACACCAACTTATGGCTAACACTGAGAAGAATAGGAATCCAGAACATTTAGTTGTGCTCACACAAAATGTGACTACCTAAGAAACTGCTGTCCAAATGTAGCAAAGGGACAATGCTTCGTTCAAGAAAAGTGTGCATCAGGGCTGTATCCTTTTCTCCATACCTGTTCAATATATCCACACTGAATAAATCATTGAAGAAGATGGAATGATGGGAAATGGGGAACAAATGGGAAGGATCTGGGAAAAAAAATAAGGTAATGGGCAAGGTCCGATGGTGGTTGATTTTATAAAACAGAATACATGAAAATGATTGTATGAAACACAATGTGAATGAAAAACAGTGTGAAACACAATGTATATAAACTTTGTAAGCAAGTCAATTAACGAAAAAAGTAACATAGAATGAATATGAATGATTGTATGAAACACAATGAAAATGAAAGATTGTATAAAACACAAATGTATACAAACAAACATAATGTAAAGGAATTATTATATGAAAACTAATAAAATATTTATTACAAAATCTGTACTATGCAGCTGACACAATCTAACTAAAGAGCAACAATGTGCATTTAAAAACGAAATGTGTGCCTAGTGCAAGCCATGGTCTTCTCTATTGCTTGCTATGCATCTGAAAATTGGAAAATGACTAAGGATGACAGTAGAAGAATTGATATCTTTGAGTTGTGATATTGGAGAAGAGTAATTAATATCTTGTGGATGTAAGAGAAGAAATAAGTCTGTCCTGGAGAAAGAGAAACTAGGCTGTTCCTTGGAGGTAAGGATGGTGAAACTCTGTCTTACATACTTTGAGAATCTTGTTAGGAGATGTTCATCCTTGGAGAGAGACATCATGCTTGGAAAAGATGAAAGTGAAAGAGGGATGAACCTCAATGAGATAGATTGACATAGTGACTACAGCCATGGGCTCAAGTGTCTCAGAGATGGTGAGGATGGTACAGGATGGGGCAGGGTTCAGATCAGTTGCTTGTAGGGTCACTGTGAGTCATAGATGACTCAATGGTGTATAACAAACAAAGACAGAGTCTGATAGAGAATTGTGTAGTAGTTAAACCTCTCAATTGCTTAAGAAGCTGAGACTTAAATTTACTTGGAATTAATTACCTCAGAAGAAAGTTATCTACTTTCAAGAATTGGGTATGAAAATCCTATACAATATGGGTTTGATTTTGGTTTTTTCTTTTCCACATAAGGGGCCACCATAAATTGGAATCCACCTGAAGGCAACTAGGTTGGTTTTTGGGGTATGTTGAGCTGAGCTGAGGTAACATATTAAAGACCGTCTCTCACAAATCAGTTGATGAATTCTCGGATCTGAAGTTACTTCTCTTCTTGCTTGTCTGTTGTGTCATTGTGGGGATCACGTGGGCTCAAGTTTGTGAAGATGCTCCCAGCACACGGAACACATTTCCTTTGTTTCTTTCAGCAGGAGTTCAAAGTGAAGAGCACTCAGCAATCTGCTTTCTCTGCTCCAATACGTTGACTCATTTTTCTTTTTCAATTTGGGAAAGGTTTATTGCATCTCTAGATTTATTTGTTTGTCCTACTCTTCCAATAAAAAAAATCTTTCCCCTTGGAGAATAATTTTAAAAAGATGTATTACTTTAATTTCTGAAATTTCCCCCACCCCCACCCCATAATCCTAGGTATGCCGGGATAGATTATTTAGCGTCTCCTAAGTGCCTAATGTCCTAAGTAGAGTTTATAGAGCTGGAGAAGCAAAATGAGAGTGAAGAACCATAGGGAAATCACATCTCCCCTCCATACCATCCTTTATTAATATCCTGATTGTGTTTGGTCTCTAGGTGCTGGTTTTATTTCCTCTGATCCTCATGCTGACATGACTGTGGTCTTTAGGCTATGAGCTCAATAATTTCCTGCCTGCCGAGAATATAGAGGAAAGGACTCAAGTACAAGTTTATGAATTATCTCCATCTGGACAAACTATTGCAGTTTTTCTCCTAGTGTTTGAAATTCCCAGCTTTGTAGGTGCAAAATTTTATGCCAAAAATAGTTCCTGTTGCCCCTGTCCCCCAGAGGTACACAGATACTCACCAATACTCATGAATGTTGACAGATTGGAATAAGAAACTAAAGGAGAAAAAATTTTGAAGTGGCTGCGAATAGCTGTGTGCAGGTATTTTTATAACACAGGTTGTCACAGAATGTCTGCTTTGAGCATTGTAGTCTTTTAAGGACTGTCTACATGGTATCAAACTGACAGTACCAAAACAGAGAACTATTTAGGGGGGGAAAGTGAGATTTAATGCTTGAAGCAGTTATCTATATGTAATGTTATTAAATTGTATATAAATGCATTGTTGAAAAAGTGTTCTATTGTGAATATTTTCAATAACAGTAAAAACAACAACAACAACAGCAAAAAAGTAACTTGGCCCCATGTGGGGCACAGGGCTGAATGAGAATAACAAGAGGTCTGGAATGCATGGGCAAGTGTGGATCCCTGACCTTACAGCTGATGCCCATTTAGACTTAGTCACAGATGACTGGGAATGAGTTGACCAGAACCCTACCAGAATGAAGAGAAAATGATATATACTGTTAGGCTTGATTGCTGCAACCTGATGCCTTGTTCTGGACTTGACAATGCTTATAGATGCAGATGCTCAAAGTTTCCAAGTTGATCAGAGGATACTTCAGCAAAAAGGGATGTTTTTGTGTCCTCAGAGTACTAGTTTTGGACACAGAAAGGCAGTAAAATTGGTGTTGAGATTAATAAAAAGAGGTACAGGAGCGTGGAGGACATGTCTGAAATAAGGGAAATTGGTTTTGTGTTATTAATACTGTTAATGGGGACAATTTCCCTTTGTGAAGTTAGAAAAGGCCAGATACAGCCATCCTCAGATGGCCTTTGCTCTTTCTACATCACCCTGAATGTCCACAGTAGAACTTCTCAGTAGCATTTTCACGGCTTTGTTCTTGGCTTGTTTTCTGAGGAGCCTCTTGGTAGATTCAAACCACTAATCTTTCATTTTTTATTCAAGTATTGAATATTTATGTTACCCAGGGACTTCAGAAATGATGTTAAAGATTATTGTCTGTTAGATGTTAGTTTACAGGGCAAATTATTTAATATTTGATCATTTATAAAAGAAATGTTCTATGAAATTGATTAATTTCCTCAAAGTGTCAACCCCACGACCATTTCTGCTTAGGTTCCCTGCTTCTTTTTATCCAGATTTTCTAGTCTTTCCTGGCTTTTCATCTTTAATCTTGAGAAAATATTTTCCTTTTTATCTTGTATAATATGCTCCTCTTGGGTATTTTTTTTAAAATTTCATGGAACCATCTGTTTTGCTGAAAGATGATTTGTGAATGGCTTCAGTTCCAGGTCATAAGAGTGTCCTGAGGCTGTAGTCTCAAGGGCCCCTACAGTCTCTGTAAGATTAGAAGGTCTGCTCTTCTATGTGAATTTTATTTTCCATTTTTCTAGATTCTCTGTTGTGATGGCAGTCAGATTAGTAACTGTGCTCTCTAAGTGTAGTTTTGCTTCATATGCTTCTTTATTTTTCTCTTTTACTAACCTCTTCCTGGAATCATTAGTTTCCTTCAGTCTATTTTTCTCTGGATGGAAAGAAACCAATAGTTGATCATCTTTGATGGTTGCTTGCAATCTCTTAGGAGTGCAGACCGTCTTCACTAATACTGGGAGTAAAACATTGTCTTTATGAACCATGATGTTTGTATTGATGCTCCCTATGGTGCTTTAACTTCAAGTCTAGTAACTTCATTCCATGAGGTATTTTCTTATATCTGTCATGTTTCCATGACTGGTCACCTTGTGTGCTCCATGACATTGATTCATTAATGACATTGATTATTATCTGTAGTTACATATGTGCAGCACCTACAATTACCTGCTAGTGATGTGTTCCCTTCTACATTCCCACACCTCTGTAGCATCTCTACAGAGATTTCTTCCTAAGACTAGGAATCCCATGGCACAATTTAATTGTGCTTATGTAAAATCTATACCTAGATCAAGAATCTGTTATCCAAACTGTCATCCAGGGTGGTCATACCATTTTAAATTCCCATCATTAAAGTACAAGAGTTCCTATATCTCTACAGCCTCTCCAGAATTTATCACTTGTTATCCTGCTAAACTTTGCCACTGTTACTAGAAAGTGTGGTCTTGATTTTCATCTCATTGCCAGTAATTTTGAGCATTTCTTCATGCGTCTGTTGGCTCTCCAAATATCTTCCTTTGAAAATTCTTTCCATGTCTTTTGCCCACTTTGTAATTGTGTTATCAGTCTTTTCTTGTAGAGGCCCTGAAGATTCTGTAAACTTTTGATAGGAAGCCCTTGTCTGAAATGATATTACCAAATGTTTTTTCTCAATCAGTACGTTCAGAAAGCTGAACATAGCAATTCCATATGACCCAGCTATTCCATTGCTTGGAATATACCCAAAGAAAATGAGAACTGAGGCACACCACACCCATGTTAATAGCAGCATTAGTCACCATTGCAAGAACATGGAAACAACCCAGATGTCCAACCACGTCAAATGGATTGACAAATTATGGTACATTCATGCAATGGAATACTATGCAGCACACATGAGCAATGATTCTGTAAATCACTGCCTAAGTTGGGAGAGACTAGAGAGCATTATGCTAGGTGAACTAACTCAGTCCCATAAAGACAAATGCTGTATAAGACCATGTATAAGACCATAATTGTAGAATATGTAGAGGATCCAAGGGAGAGAGGGGGTCAGAGAGGTGAGGATGGGCTGGGGGTTGGTTAATCATAGGGTCTCACAATTTGATGGATGGAGGGGTGCCTGGGTAAAGGAAATGAGAAAGATCTGGTGTGAAAAACAAGGCATATGAACTTTGTAAGTAAACTAGTATATAAAAATATTTAAATTTTTTAAAAATGACAAAAAAATCTTTTATGGAGCAAGAGGACGCTGAATGGCGTAAAATGATGGAAAGCGTATGCCAGGATGTATACTTTCTCCGTACTTAATCAATCTGTTTGCTGAGCAAGTAATTTGTGAATCTGGATTCTGTGAAGAGGAATGTGGCATCAGAATCACAGAAAGACTCATCAGCAACCTGTGTTATTCAGGTAACACAACCTTTTCAGTTGCAAGGGAGAAGAACTTGAAATGCTTGTTGCAGAAGATTAAAAACTACAGCCTTCAGTATAAATTACATCTCACAATCAAGAAAAAAAGGTCCAAACCACTGGACAAACAGCCAACATTATGGTAGATAGAAAAATAATTGAATTTGCCAATGATTTCAACTAGCTTGAATCCACAATTAATACACTTGGTACCAGCAATCAGAAGATCAGGAGATGCATTGCATCAGGAAAATCTGCTGTCAGGGGCTTTTCAAAATACTAAAGAGCAGTTATATATATTAGTTTAAAGACTAAGTATGTCCTTGATCCAGGCCATAGTTTTTTTTAATCATTTGCTATGCATCTGAGAGCTGACAATAAACAAAGAGGACAGAAGAAATATTAATGCCTTAGAGTTACGGTATTGGAGAAGAACACGTAATATCCCATGAGCTGCCAAAAATCAAACAGATACATCTTAGAAAAAGTGCAGCCAGAATACTCCTTGGAAGTAAAGACAGCAAAGTTTCATCTCTCATATTTTGGACATATTGTCAGGAAAGGCTATTCCTTGGAAAGGGAAGTATATTAATGAAGAATTTGTTAATACTACTGTTGTAGAATTGCCTATGCTATAGTAATCACCATGTTGTTATTATGTACCATGTTGTTGTGTGGAGTCAGAACCAATCGAATGCTGACCCCCTAGAAGGCTTTCAGAGATAGTAAATTGCCTGGGAGCTGATTGTCCATCATTCTTCTGCAGAGTAGCTGGTGGGTTTGAACCTCATATATCTGTGTTGGCAACACAATTTCTTACCACTAAACTACCAGAGGTCCATAGCAATTACCATGTTGTTATTAGCTGTTGCTGAATTGCATGCAACTCATAGTAACAACTAATCTGAACCCTGTTTTATCCCATATCATCTTCACAATCTCTGACACCTTCAAGCCCATTGTCACAGTCACTGTGTCATATTCACATAGTTAAAAGTCTTTCTTTCTTTGCCACCCCCTCCACCTTCCTAAACATAATGTCCCTCTCTGGGGAATAACTTTTTTTAAAGATTTTTTTTAATTTTTATTGTATTATTTTTACATGTACCATCAAATCAGATCTGACTGGTACAGGAGGAGATTGCCCCCTCCTTCTCAGCAGAGCATCTGGTGGATTTGAACCATGTACCTCTGGGATTGCAGTGCAGCATCTTGCCACTAGGCCACCAGAGCTCCCTTGGGGAATAACTTTTTATATAGCAACATCTCCCAAGTATGTGAGTCGAAGCCTTATCATCCTTGCTTCCAAGGAGCACTCTGGGTGCACCTTCTCCAAGACATATCTGTTCATTCCTCTGAAAGTCCATGGGATGTTCAACACTCTTCTCCAACACCACAATTTAAATGCATCAGTTATTCTGTCATCCTTAGTCATTGTTAAGCTCTTCGATGTTTACATTACTCCTATTGTCTTTCTTTGCCTCCATTATGTTGTACTGATCCTCCAAGTTATTACCTCTCCCTTCATCATTATTAACGATTGTCTTCTGTCTAATTAGTGAATTTCCCTTTCTTTCCCTCTAGTCACTAGTAACCATCAAAGAAAAAGAAATGATGTACAAAGATTTGTTTTCATGTAGATAGATATGTAGACTCAAGGACTATTGCCACAGCCAAACCTCTGCATTTGGCCTTCTAGCCACAAGAACTAAGACAAAATAGATATTTATTCTGATAGCTATCCACTTTTTGTTTATGTTGACAGCACCATGTGGCTTTGTGGTAAGAAGTTGTGCTCCCAACCTAAGGCACATGGTTCTAATCCACCAGTTACTCTGCAGGAGAAGGATGGGTAATCTCCCCTTTGAAATTTACTGCCTCTGAAACCCACTAGAGGGTCAGCAATTAATCAGTTCTGACTTGATGGGACACAACAACAGCAAGAACAACAGAAGGAAACTGAAGCAGCATTTTAAACATTCTTCCCCCCAGGAAAGAACTTGAATGAAAATCCAGATAGAGTCTTGTCTTTTACTAGATATATGCTCAAATGGCAGCATGTATCAAGTGCTCAGCTATGCTTTAAATTGTTATAAGAAGTTGCTTAAGGAGGATTATAAGAATTTTTAAAATTGTGGCACTGCCAACTAAAAAACATTTGTGATTAGCCTTAAAGTTGGCTTTTTCAAGCCATTTGCTGACTGTATCTGATCTCCAACTACCTCAACTGCAGACACAGGATCTTGCAAATCCACATGGTCTTGCAAATCACCAACAGCTGTGGGACTAGGGTAAGTAAATAAGTGCTTCCCACACTGGTCAGCAAGACACTGGATAGCAAGACTTGAGGCAAGCAATGCTTGTTTGTGGTGGCAAGACCCTAGTGAAAGTGAGATCCTTCTGGTGGAGAGACCGTGGCATTACTGTGGACAATGGTGGCAAGGTGTTATCTGAGGATTCTTACATTTGTGTTGGCCACAGTTAGAAGTTTAGCAGTTCTTGTCAGATGTTTGAAGGAGAACATTATTTATAACTGCTCTGAGGCAAACCTTGCTGGATGAATTGAAATTGACTGCTGAACTGTAACCAGAGCCTAGACTTATTGAAAAATTGTGTCTTAGAACTTAACGGTGTTGGATTAAATCTAGACTTATTTTGGGAGATATTTTCTGCCTCCCCTATCCTCCAACTTCCTTCCCTAATAAACCCCACAGTTGGTACCATAACTGAGTCTGTGAGTCAGCAATGAATAAACAAACTTCTTGCTGCTGGTGGGTCTCCAGAGGCACCATGGGGCTGAGTTGCAAATTCTTTATCTGCTCTCTGCTCTGGGACGGTGAGAAGCTATGCTATTTTTACTTCCTCTGGCCCATTCAGAGATAGGCCCATGACCCTTTGGCCCCATGCACCATTTTTTTTCTAGACAGCACTTTAGGAGAGAATTTGAAGATTCAGAATTCCTTGTGCACTAATTCTTAGCCTTGGATAGGTGAGATACAAGAACCAAATTAGAAAAAGAAAATTATAAGTTGTATCCGTTTCCCAGGGATTCCAGAAACGATTATCACAGACTGAGTGACTTGAAGCAATAGAAGCAGGCTCTCCCAGAGTCCCAGAGGCTGGATGAAATCAAGGGGTTAGTGGGGCCATGTTCTTCCTAAAGGCTCTGGAAATAGATATTTGTAGCTTCGAGTAATTACTGGCAATCCTTAGGGTACCTTGACAACTCTAATTTCCTCCTCAGTCTTCACATAGCCATCTTCTTTCTGTGAGTCGCTGTGGCCCCTTACCTCTAAGTCTTTGTGTCATTGTTTTCTTTTCAAAGACACTAGTCATTAAATGAGGTCTCACCATGGACCAATATGACTTCATCTTAACCAGTTACATTTGAAAAGACTCTATTTCCAAATGAAGGCACATTGTGGGATTTCAAGTGAAATGAATTTGGGGAGGCTATCATTCAAGGCTAACACTTATTCACTTATTTCTAGCTTGACTGCTCTTATACTTTTAATATTTTAATAGAGTTTACCAAATAAAGTAGCCTCTTTGGAAAACACACTCACTTAAAAAATATTCATTCACTTAGCTAGGTGTTCATTCATTCATTAATAATACTTGAGTGGCCACTTGGTGCCAAGTAATGAGGCAGAGATAACAAATCTTTTAATTTTCTTTTCAGTTCAGTTAACATTCTCAGAATCATTCGTGTGTGTGTGTGTGTGTGTGTGTGTGTGTGTGTATGATATTTTACAAAGGCACTGAGCAACACTTGTGTAGACTATGTAGAGGAGTGAGGCATACATAGTTCATGCCCTGTGACGCTGTAATTTCTTGGTTGGAAGAGCCATACTTACCCATATCTTTCTGCAAAATGCTATGTCAGGGGAGAGGTATGCAGAGAGATGCTTCAGCTTTTTTTTAATTACAAACTTAGATTTCCATTTTGTTATGCTACACTGTCTGGGTTGATTTTTTTTTTTTTTTAGAAAATATGTCTTAAAATGTTGGATTTTGTTTGTGTTCACAATTCATTGATCATAAATTAATGAATGAGCATTTACACTAGGAATGAAATCTTATCTCATGATTATTTTTATTTTTATGATTTTTTAAAAAATTCTCTTGCTCATAGCTACCTTCTGGTATTTCCCCCCTCCTATTCTTGAAATAAGTTCACTTAAGGGTGACAAGCAGAATAAGTCTGTCAGAAATAGGTAAGGTCAAAAAAGTTGCTGGAAACCAATTATCCAGACAAATATTGCACTTATTTTGCATCAAAGTCTGGCCAATTTTGGAATAAATAAAGTTGAGAGTACTAAGGAATGATCAAGTTGATTCTGACTCCCAGTAGCACTCTAGGGCAGAACAGACCTGCTCACACTGTAAGTGTTTACAGAAGCAGCCTGCTCCTTTTTTTTTCCCCTCATGGAACAGTTAGGATATTTTTTGTTTTAGGGTGGGGTTTTTCCCCCTCTTTTTTCCTTCTCAAATGGGTCAAAATTTACTTTTTCACATCAAGACCAGTGTCTGAGTCTTTAGTCTAAGAAATTATCATACTCAGGAACAGTTAGATTTGCACCACCAGTCTTCTGGTGAACAGCTGAATTATTTAAACACTGCATTGTTGTTGTTGTTGTTGTTGTTACGAGCCATTGAATCTCCTATGACTTATAGTAATTCTATGTACAATAGCTTTAAACTCTGTCCTATCTTGTGCCAATTTCACTGTGTCTGATATATCTATGCTCATTACCCATTAATGGTCAATTCATCTCATTCAAGATCTTCCTCTCTTATACTGTCCCTTTATGCATGATGTCCTTCTCCAAGGACTGGTCCCTCTTGGCAACAACACTAAAGTTTGTGAGATGTACTTTTAATATCTTTGATATCTTTGCCTCCAAGGAACAACTTGACCTTTTCCAGGTCAGATCTGTTTGTTCTATTTGGGAGTCCATAATATGTTCAATATTATTTTCCAGGACCACAGTTCAAAGGCATCAATTCTTCTATTATCCTTAATCATTGTTCAACTCTCTGATGCATAGAAAATAATTATGAATACCATGGCTTGGATCAGGCACACCTTAGTCTCTAGATTGACATCATTACTCTTCAGTATTCTGGAGAAGTCTTTAACAACAGATTTTCCCAGTGAAATCCGTCTTTTGATTTCCTCAGTGCTGGTGCCAAAAGTGTTGATAGTAACCAAGCAAGCTGAAATAAAATAATTAACAATTTCAATCTCTTCTCCTTCTACCATGATGCTGCTAATTGACCCAGTGGTGAGAATCTTTGCTTTTTTAGTGTTAAGTATAAAAGTTAAGTATATATTGAAGATTGCAGTTCTTGACCCTCTGCAGCAAATGCATGAGGCCCTCGTCAGTTTCATCCAGCAAGGATGTGCCATCTGCATAATGTAGGTTGTTAATTAGTCTTCCTCCAATTCTGATGCCACATTGCTCCTCACAAAGTCTAGCCTCCCAAGCGATCTGTTCTGCATATAGATTGAATAGGTATAGAGATAGGATGTATCTTTGAGGTACACCTTTCTTGATTTTGAACCAGGAAGTGGATAAATATCCTAAAAGAAAGACAAGAAGTAAGTTCTCAGATCTCCACTTTCTGTCTAGTGTAGAACTTCTAGGCCTTGGAAGCAGGTCTTGTGAAACACGTGGCTGTTGCTGTTATGTGCCTCAGGGTAAGAACCAACTTATAGCTGACCCTCCAGTGGATTTTTCCGGGGCGGTAAATTGTAGGGGAGGAGATTGCCTATCCTCCCATGAAGCAGCTGGTAGGTTTGAACTGCATGCCTTCAGAATGGCAGGACTAATTAGTTAACTTTTAATTAATTAATTAGGCAAAGAGATAAGTATGGCTTATAGTAACCCTGTTTTATACTTATTAGTTGGGACACACTAAGTTTGAGCAATCACATGTAAGACCATCTAACTTGGAGCATGATGTGCTAAATAACAACTCATTGCCTTCAAGTCAGAACCTACAGCTAACTGTGTGCAGTTGGAATCTAAAGCAGACCCTCCGTTTTCATGAAAGGAGAGTACATATCTTTCCTTGTAGAGACGCTAATAGATTAAAATCATCTCCTTTTGGGTTGGCAACACAATTTCCTACCCACTAGATTAGCAGAACTCTCTGATGTGACAAAATATTCCACTAACAGAGCAGGGAAACACTGGTTAAAAATCAGGAAGTTTGTACACCAGGGATATTTCCTATCTCCCTATCTTTTCAATCTATATGCAGAACAGATCATCCGGGAGGCTGGGCTCTATGAGGAGAAATGTGGCATCAGAATTGGAGGAAGAATCATCAACAATCTGGGTTATGTAGACGACATAACCCTGCTTGCTGAAACGGAGAAGGACTTGAAGCGCTTACTGGAGGTCAAGGACTGCAGCCTTCAATTTGGATTGAAGCTCAACATCAAGAAAACAAAGATTCTCACCACTGAGCTGTTTGGCAGTATCATTACAGATGGTAAAGAGATTGAGGTTAACAACTTGAGCTTTCTTGTCTCCACAATCAACACTCTTGGTACCAGCAGCCAGGAAATCAAAAGACAAATTGCATTGGGAAAGTCTGCTATCAGAGACCTCTCCAAAGTACGGAAGAGCAATGATGCCAGTCTGGAGACTAAGGTGTGCCTGATACAGGCCATGGTCTTTACAATTACTTGTTATGCATCAGAGAGCTGGATAATTACTAGGGAGGATAGAAGGAGACTTGATGCCTTTGAGTTGTGGTATTGGAGAAGAGTATTGATTATACCATTTATTCCTAAGAGAACAAAAAGGTTATCCTAGAGAGGGTGATACACAGGGTTTTCAGAGGCCTGCTATTTTGGAAGTGGATGGCCAATCTTTCTTCCTGGTGTGTCTTAATCTGAATGTTCAGATTTAAAGAAGTATCCAACAGATAAGCATTTTACAGAAAAAGTGAAAATATATCCGTTATTATCAACACTCTTGGCACCAGCAGCCAGGAAATTAAAAGACTTATTGCGATGGGAAAGTCTGCTGTTAGGGACCTCTCTAAAGTACTGAAGAGCAA
>NW_006399852.1:5285479-5291071 GCF_000299155.1 Elephantulus edwardii
TTTAGGGCTATTGTACATAGACGCTATGAGTTATAGGCAACTTGACGGAACATAACAACAACGACAACATAATATATATGCTTGAAACCTGGCTCAGCTGCCTACTAATTTTATGAATGTGCGACCTCCCTTTCCTTGTGTACAATGTAGGATTTCACATACTGTAAAGGGCTGTTGTGATACGCACATAAGACTACAAAATTAAAACAACTCTGAAAAAATAAAAGCAATGTATTACAATCTATGTTTTTAGAAATATGTTTTGAACCTTTCTCTTTCCATAGAAAGGATTTTGTTGTTCGTTTCTGTTCCTAAAAAGTGTTTCTCTGTGAAATGAAAAGAAATGCAAGCTTATGCTTCAGTTGATTTTAGTGAAAAGAACATCATTGTTGGTGGTGTGACTGAAATTGTAGGCTGACTGTAATGAACACTGAGGTGAGCTCTCCCCTGGAAGTGGACAAGTGAATGAAATGGGGATAGTAGCTTACTCTCTTTCAACGAAGAGAGCTCTAACTTGTCACACTGGAGTTCAGAATCTGAAAGTAAGCATGTTTGGAGAAAAGAAAAGGAAGGATAAGCAGGTAAATTGGGTGGAAAGAAATGTGTCTGGCTACAGTGAAAGATGGATAAAGGTGAGAATTTTTGAGGTTATTGGTAGTCTCTAGATCTAGACTACTATTTTTCCTCGTTGTACTTGGGAATCACCTGTGATACTCTAACAATAATGGAGCCTGAGTTTTAGACCTAGAAATTCTTATGTAATTGGTTTGCAGTTTTAAATCATCCCCAGATGATTGCAATATGTAGCTAGAGCTGAGACGTACTGTGCCAGAGTGTGCTCTCGCTATCTGTCTGTCTGTCTGTCTCTGAAATCGGAGCTTAATGTTAAGGAGCAGTAACATTTAATGAATGTCAAATATGTGGCAGGTACTATGCAGAGTGCTTCTAGGACTAACTTGTTAAAAGTCTTGGAACAATTTGGTGAGGATTGGTATTATTATCAATTCTACTTTACAAATGAGGGAGCTGAGGCTTAAAATAATACTGAGTATCTCTCTAAAGTTTAGAAATCTAGCATCTATGCTTGAATTCTGGCTGTCTGTGCTCCTAACGGCTCCATTATCCTGGTTTAAAATTATTCAGTGATGTTTGTTTTACATGGTCAGCAGGATTTTGGAGAGATCTGAATGAAAGCAAAGGTCCAGAAAGCTGCAATAGTGAAGGAGGTGTAAATGAGTTTAAAATGTACTCCTGGGTTATGGCTTTTGGCTGTGGGAGCAGCAGTGAGCTGTAGCCTGAGTCGTGTTGCCGAGAAAACATGGTCTCTTTATTATGGATTAGACAGGTTACAGACTTTACTAAGCTTTAGGGCAGAGTTTCACAAGCACATTTTAACCTGCACAATTGAGGTGCTTGTTAAAATACAGCTTCTGATTCAGTATCTCTGGAATGGAAATGCAAATTCTCAGCCAAAGGATAGAAACAGAGTGAGCCAGTTCAATGACCTGTCTTAGAACAACTTTCCTGCTCAAAACATCATCTGAACAGCTTTTCACGAAATCCTAATTGTTAGGGCATTTATCAAAGAAGAGCGATTAAACTCTTTGGAAACAGATCTCTAAGCAAAGGTTTCTTATTTTATTTTATTTTGTATTTGTTTGTATACAAAACTCTTATACATTGTGTTTCGTGCTTTCCTTCATTTACATTGTGTTTCATACAATCATTCCCACATATTGTGTTTTATAAAATTAATCATCATTGAACTATGCTCACTATTACCCTGTCGTTTCAAGTCTCCATTGGGTCTTTCTCATTTCCTTTATCCCTTCCATCAACCCATCAAATTGTGCAACCCTGTGATTTCCCCACTTCCCAACATCACCTCTCTGCTCCCTGCCTTCCCCCCTTGGAGCCCCATATATGTTTTACTAGTTATCCTATTTTTATAATCATGGTCTTATGTAATATTTGTCCTTAAGAGTCTGTTAGGAGAAGAAGTGGAGAGATTGGAATTCTCATACTTTTGGTGGGATTGTAAAATGGTACAATCACTCTGGAAAGAAGTTTGGCATGGCCTCAGAAAGCTAAATATAGAAATTCCATATTACCCTGCCATTCCACTTTTAGAGATATACCCCAAGGAAATTAGAACTGAGACACAAATAGAGATTTGTACACCAATGTTCACAACAGAATTATGACAATCACAAGTACATAGAACCAGCCCAAATGTCCAACGACAATCAAATGGATTGAAAAATTGTGGTTCCTTGAAATGATGGAATACTATACAACACTCAGGAACAACACATTTTGAAAAATATTACATAATTTGGGAGAGACTGGAAAGCATTAGGCAGGGGTATTTTTAAAAGCTTCCCAGGGAATGGTTGTATAATCCATAGCATGTTTCTCTAATCAATCAAATGGTTATGCATGTTGAATGGTTTAAAGTGACCAGTGGCTCAGTAGGAGAAAAAGGAACAGTCTCCATCATTAGTATTTACAGCCTCAGAAACTCAATGGAAGTTGCTTGAGGGCAATGAGGATTTCTTTTTCTTTTTGTTTTTAATCTGGTTTTGTTTTTTGAAGAGGTTCAGTGTCTGCCAATTACTAGGTTTCAACAGTGGACTACAAGGAGGAAACAGATGCCACTTGTAGGAAGATTCAAGTGTCACACTTTCTGGAAAGCCTGTGCTCGCACCTGGAGTTGTTTTCTCTTTCTGAACTCTTCTGGCTCTCCTTCTCTCAGAAATGTAACCACACAATGTCTGAAGATTGATGTTTGTGCCTTTGTCCTATCTCATTTTGAAGCACATAGCTCTTCATGTTTGTTATTGTAAAGTGTCAGCCCGTTTGGCTCATAGCAACCTTATGTGTAGACCTGAACTCTGCACTATTCTGTGCTATCCTTACTATCTCTGATATAGTAGAGTCCATTGATGACATTATTCTCTCAGTCCATCGTGCTTCTTCTTAACTGACCCTCTATCTTTGCAATCTTGAAGTCCCTTTCCAAGGAATAGCCTCACCAGGCTACATGTCCAAAGTATGAGAGATGAAACATTTCCATCCTTGTCTCTGAGGGGCACACTTGCTGCACTTTCCCAAGACATATCTACTTGCACTTTTGGCAGTTCATGGCATTTTCTGTATTCTTCTCCAGTGCTACAACTTAAAGGTATCAGTTCTCCTTCTGTCATCCTTATCCATTGTCTAGCTCTCTGATGTTTTGCAGGTGATTGAAAGACCATGACCCAAGTCAGGCCCACATTAGTCTTCAAACTGATATCATTGCTCTTTTGTATTTTGGAGAGGTCCACGACAGCAGACTAGCCCAATGCGATATGACAGCTTGTACCAAGGAGTTGATGGCTGATATAAGCAAGATAAAATAAAGTTGTGTTCATATCCTTCATATTCCTCTCTGAAATGCTCTGACATGCTCAACAGTAAGGAGATAATTTTATTTTGCCTTGCCTGAGCATTTTCAAGGTTATTGTTGTTGTTAGGTGCCATCAAGTTGAGTATAAACAACAGATCTGAATCCTGTCCTATCTTGTGCCATTCTGACCATCTCTGATACGCTTGAGCCCATTGCTATAATTACCATGTCAATCCATCTTGACAGGGGTCTTCATCAATTTCACTGACCCTCCACCCATTTTTTCAAGCATGATGCTGTTAAGGACCTCTCCAGAGTACTGAAGAGCAATGGTGTCTCCCTGGAGACTAAGGTGCGTTTGATACAGACCATGGTCTTCGCAATCACTTGTTATGCATCAGAGAGTTGGACAATGACCAAGGAGGATAGAAGGAGAATTGATGCCTTTGAGCTGTGGTGCAGGAGAAGAGTATTGAGAATACCATGGACTGCTAGGAAAACAAACAGATTTGTCCTGGAAAGGGTTAAACCGGGTGGCTCCTTGGAGACAAGGATTCTGAGGCTCCGTCTAACATACTTTGGACATGTTGTGAGGAGAGACTGGTCCTTGGAGAGGGACATCATGCTTGGGAGGGTGGAGGGGCAGCGCAGGAGGGGAAGGCTCTCTATGAGGTGGATTGATTCAGTGACTGGGATAATTGGGATGGGAGTGTCAGAGGCAGTGCGATTGGCACAGGACAGGGCGGAGTTTAGGGCTGTTGTACATAGGGTCGCTATGAGTCGCAAGCGACTCGACGGCAAATAACAACAACAACAACAACAATCCTTTTCCAAGGAATCTCCTCTCCTAGCAACATGTCCACAATAGGAGAGAGCAAGCTTTGCCATCTTTGTCTCTAGGGAGTACTTTGGCTGCACCTTTTCCAAGATACACCTTACACTATTTTGACAGTCCTTGGGATGTTCATTTCTCTTCTCCAACATGACAGCTTGGAGGAATCAATTCTTCTTCTGTCATCCTTATTTACTGTCCACCTTACAGGTGCATAGCAAGTGATTTAAAAAACCATGGCAGGTGCACCCTAATCTTCAAAGTGACATTGTTAATTATCAGTATTTCGAGAGGTCTCTAAGAGCAAATTTTCCCAAGCTGATATGTCTCCTTTTCTCCTGACTGGTGGTACCAAGAGTGTTGATTGTGAATCCAAATAAGACGAAGTCACTAACAATTTAAATCCTTTCTCCATCTATCATGATGTTGCCCATTGGCTCAATGGCTTTTGTCTTCTTGATTTTAAGATACAATCCACATTGAAGGCTTTGATCTTCTGTGACAAGTGCTTCAAGTCCTCCTCTTTCAACAAGCAAGGCTGTGTCATCTTCATTGCACATATTTTTGGTGTGTAGTCTCTGAGCTATTGCAAAAATTTTGGATTCAGTAAAGCAGTAGGATTGCTGCTGAGATTAGTAGAAAAAGGTGAAGGAATATGGGGTAAATGTCTGACATTATGGGAATTGGTTTTATATTGTGGATGTTGTTGATGGGAGGTTCCCCTTTGAGGAGTTAGTAGCAGTAAGATTCAGCCATCTTCATGCTGTCATTGTTGTTTCTTGACTTGATGGCTCACAATAACAACTTCTAGTCAGTAGGCCAGGAAGTTGTTCTCCATATTTCTTGCCATAACCTGATGAGCACATTCAGGGCTGCATCTATTTGCTGAAATATGTCAATTTGTATTCCATCAATTCCTGGGGACTTTTTTGCCACTTCAGCACAGCTTAAAATTTTTCCTTCTTCCAAGTATGCCTCTTTTTGGTACTGTGACTTTGTTTCCTTCCCTCCTCATCCTCCTCCTCTTCTTCCTCCTCTTCCTCCTCTTCCTCTTCTTCCTCCTTTTCCTTCTCCTCCTCCTCCTCCTCTTCTTCTTCCTCTCCATCTTCCCTCCCCAAGGACTGATCCCTCTTTGCAACATGCCCAAAGTTTGTCAGACAGAGATTAAAAAATCCTTGCCTTCAACAGAGTGAAAAGAAAACCTACAGACTGGAAACAGACATTTAGTAATAACATCTCATACAAGAGTCTTATAACAAAACTATACTGAGTGAAATATCTCAGTCGCAAAAGGACAAATATTGCATGGTGCCACTGCTGTAAAATGGGACTGATATCAGAGTGGGGGTAAGACTGAGAAAAACTGGATAAA
>NW_006399852.1:5293011-5336790 GCF_000299155.1 Elephantulus edwardii
AGAAACCCCATGAGAAGTTGCAATTTGTCAGAACCATGGACATTGGAGCTCATATCTGTGTTCACAAGAAGCAGAAAGATAGGGTCAACCACCACTGAAATCAAAAGAAGGATTCCACCAGTTCTCAATCCAGTCATTTGTTGATGGACATTGGGATCTTTCCACGTTCTTGCTATTGTGAATAACATTGCTATGAACTTCAGTGAACAAATCTTTTGCAAAAAAAAAAAAAAACACCAAAACACAAAACCAAAAAAATTCTTGCCTCCTTGTTCTGTCTCACCTCGCCCCCTATAATGAACCTATTTGTTCTCTTAGCAGTCCAGGCTATATCCAGTATGCTTCTCCAGCACCACAACACGAAGGATTGATTCTTCTTTTATCATCCTTATTCATTGTCCAGCCATGACCTGCCTGGATGGTGGCCTTAGTCTCCAGACTGATGTCATTACTCTTTAGTATTCTAGAGAGGTCCGTGACAGGAGACTTTTCCAATGCAATTTGTCTTTTGATTTCCTGGCTGTTGTTATCAAGAGTGTTGATTGTGAAGCCAAGTAAACTGTAGCTATTAACAATCTCTATCTCTTTGCCATCTATGATGATGCTGCTGATGGGTACCATGGTGAGAATCTTTATTTTCTTGATGATGAGTTTCAATCTACATTGAAATCCTTTACCTTCTGCAGCTAATGCCTCAAGTCCTCTTCAGTTTTGGCAGGCAAGGCTGTGTCATCTGCATAATGCAGGTTGTTGATGAGTCTTTCTCCATTACTCATGTTATATTGTAAATTTTTAAAGCTTGTAAGTCTGCCCTGAGGCCCATGCCGATTGGATATCCTGAAAGGGGAAGATCTGCCCTTCAGAAATTTTTGTTGGAAGCAGTAGAAACAGAGGACATGGGGCTTGCATGGGACTTTAGCTCAGGGAAAGATTAAGCCTCTCCCAATACTCTGAGGAGATTTGCATTTCAACAGAATTTCAGACCTTCTTTGGACTTTTGATTGAAGAGGTGTACATTCAGAAGAAAGAGTGAGGGGAGAGGAAAAGGAGACTGACTTTTTAAAAAAATTTAAATTTTAATGAAAGTTTATAGAGTCTTCGAATTTCCATTCACTCATTGTTGCACATTTTCCTCCTTGCCCACCTCTCCCCCTTTTAAAACTGGAACAAACAGTTTGGCTTCTGATGCAAGGTAATGTTGGTACCCATCAGAGACTCTTTTCAGGACTTTTAGTTAACAGGAGCTGGAAAGTATGTTCATTCAGAGTGATGATAGGGATCCAATGGAGTGGATTCGAAAGCATGTGACAATGAACAGGCTGAACTTAGATATGTTCTATTAGCATTGTTGACCTGGTAAGCACAGATATTTAGATGATCTCAAAAGGGTAGATGGCTTGAGGAACAGGGAGTGTTGAAGATGTCTGACTTGTTGACTTGGCCCCATGTTGGGGGCTAAGACTGAGTGAAGGAAATAGTCAATAAGGAACACATGGACACCTGAGTTTGCAGCTGATGCCCATTTGGAAGTAGCTATGGATTGCTGGAGATGAGTTGACGTTCCATGCTCTGAGCTAGGGTTAATTTTTGCATCTAATGGTTGGCTCTTGACTGGACTTTACTTATGGATGCAGATACTAAAAGTTTTAACTGCAACAGAAGATTCTTCAGAGAAGTGAACATGCTTGTTTCCTCAGCGTACTGACTTAATAGGGATGGGAAAATTAGAAATTGGCTATCTAAAATTGGACAGTGTAAAGCATGAGGCATGAAGTTACTGGCTTACATATTTTCAAGAATATAGTTATTGTATATTGTAAAGAGCATAGTTAATTCTTCAGATATGGAGGATAATGGCTAGAAAAGCCAGAAGGCAGTTTGTGATATGAAGAATCTGGTGTTTAAAATGATGCATATTAGCCTATCAACAAGGGGATTGGCTAGTCTCACCCTTAAATTGAGCAGGTCCAGCAGCAGAATAGAACCCTCACTTCCAGCAAAGAAGAAGCAAAAGAAAGTAAAATATCCTTCAGGACCAGAGATTCTCACATCAGCCAGACTAGGGCCTAGGGAAACAACATCCACAGCAGAGAGTCAGAGACTTGACACAAGATGGACCAGACATTGGGTCGCTACACCATAGGGGTGAGGTAGGAAGAGAGCCAATATTGGCAGGAATGAGAATATTGTAACACTGGCCTAAAGCCTTGAGGCCTAAGACTGAGGCACCTGTGTGCACATTTCAGAAGCTGTCCTGACTACATTCTGCTAATAAACCTGAGTTTGGAGGAAGCCTTTTGACTTCCTCAATATAGTCCTGTGTGGTCTATGAGCTATTGAATCAGATTTAGGATTCAATAAAACAGTAATTTTGGTGCTGTGATGAGTGGAAAGAGGTGTGGGAGCTTGAGGGGACATGTCTGACCTCTTGGAAATTGGTTTTATGCTATTGATGTTGTTGATAGGAACAGTTTCCCTTTGTGAAGTTGGTGAAGGTCAGATAAGGCTGTCTCCATGTGACTCTTGCTCTTTGTACACTCCTCTATTCTAGGATAAGAAGAAGGTAATATAGAAGAAAACCCACTCCTTGAAATTCACCATGCTTTTATTTCATAACATTTCCTGGGTAATTAAATTGTGCAAAGCACTCTGAGGGATAAAAATTTGACAAGAAGTAGTAAAATTTGGCCATATATCAATGCTTCTTGGTAAGGCTGAATTATCCAATTAGCAGTCACAGATATGGGGAAAGCTATGTGAAATTGATCACTGCAGTTTAATTAGTAAGGTCAGCTGAAATTGTATTCTAATTAATTCAAATCAGTAAATATTGCTTAGTGTTTGCTCTTTGCTTGTTTCTTGTTGACAAAACCGGCCTTTTATTTATTTTAGTTGGTCAGAAAGAGCTCTAGTAGACATGCAGCAGTAGTGACTGTGTCTTCAAAGCAGAAGGAAGCTCTAAACTTCAGACAGAATTTTCACGTTCCTACTCCTTAATGTTTTATCTTTTGAATCATCTCTGAAATCAGAACATAGCACAGCACACAGCCTCGTTCTCTGTCAGGGATTTAAAACCATCACCTTAATGCCACTATAGGTTTATTGGGAGCTCTGGTGCCTTAATAAAGGCAAGGAGCTGCACTGCCGTCCCAGACGGACATGCATCAAACCCAGCTGCTCTGCAGTAGAAAGTTGGGCGCTCTCCTCCGATGCAATTACTGCCTTTGAAAACTGGCTGGAGGATCAGCTAGGAGTTAATTCTGACTTAATGGCAGATAACAACATAGGAATCTTGAAAATTCTTGTTGTTGTTAAGTGCTGTCAAGTTGTAGGCAACTCATAGCGATCCTATGAACAAAAGACCTGAACACTTTGTATAACTTTCATAACTTTCATCGTTTCTTCAGGTTCATAGAGTTTCTGGAGGCAAGCTGTTTTGGAAATGGATGCTACTCCTGCGGCCAAGCTTGTTTTAATTGGGGAGCGCCACCAAACACTGCCCCCAAGCGTTCCATACATGTCCCTCCTCAAGACATGAGTGGCCATCCTAAGATTCAGCTTAAACTGCTTCACAACACACTAGCCCTTAGCCTGCAGGCATGGTCAAACAATTTCAGTATTTTAAAATTCCAGCACGCCCAGATGCTGACGGACTCTGGGCCAGAGACCCCCAATTCATCAAAATTCTTATGGAACATGACCTAATGTAAGACAAAAATAGACTCATGTCTCTATGTAGAAGGAAATTGTTGCGTCATTAAGTTGAAACTGACTCATTGCTTGATTCTTTAATAACAATGATCCTCAAACCTAACTCTAGAGTAGAAACCTAAAAAGCTTTTTAAAAAGATAGATACTTACTCTATTTCAAGAGATTTCGAACAAATTTGGGGGATATTTCATTGAAACCCACTTGCCTTTGTTTTTAAGCTTTTAGTGTGCTCCCAATGTGTTGCTTAAGCTGAGAAACTCTGTCCTAGAGACTCTTTGTTGTAGTTTTCACGTTTTGTATTGCTAACAGATACATCTTAAACCTGGGGGCTTTAAAGCTCCCTACTGACCCCTGCTGACTAGCCAGCACTTTCCAAGCCTGTGGGTTTAATTCTATGGAAAGAAATACAGTCAGAAATCATTAAATTGACAGGCTTCCCACTCTAACTTCTGACTTGGTTATAAACTGCCAAATGTGTAAGATTTTGCCGTACCATTTTGTACCATAATAGCTTTCAGGAAAACAAAAAGAAAATAAAAGAAAAAGATATCTATTCATTGATTGCTCAAGGTGTTCCAAGAAAGTCATTATTGACCTTTTTATTTAAAAATTTTGGCCAAAGAACCTTCAACAGCTAAGTGCGCAGAAAAAAATATTTGAATTTGACAGCAGGGATGGAATAAGTATATTTTCCTATCTTTACTTTTGAATATGACAGATATTATATTCGCCAAGAAATTACATTCATCCCACTTTACAAGATCTTCACAAGACCTGTGACTTTTTCATTTTGAAGATATGTTTTAGAAAGCAAAGAAATTATTTTTAAAAAAGCTTGCTCACCTTCCTTAAACTTTGGCAAAGTTTCTTTTTAATGAATAACAGTGATTCAGGACTCATTCTATCCTGCAAAATAAAAGAGATCAGCTTGTAAAAATTGGTTTCTTTTAGATATATTTGAAGATCAAATTTGTATTTTATATTGATGTCGGTGTAGCTTCAAGGAAGAGAAGTTACCCAGATTTTAAAAAGTACACATATAAAAAGAGTACACACACACACACACACACACATATTTATATGTGTCTGTTTATGATAATTTTTTCTATACATTACACATAATGCTCTGTGGTATTATTAACACACACAAATGCCAGAAAAATAAAATCTGTCTTTCAATTACTTCTGCTTAGCCAACTGAAATGGTAAGCAGTAAATGGGTAATCCCAGAATTCAAAATATTCCATAAGTACATATTTTCTCTATAGCTTAGCCTTTGTATCTATGCAAATGTCAAATGGTTAAATAAGAAATAGGAAGGTGGATCATATTTACTATCTCTGTGGTTTCAGACTTCAGGTCTAGAGATTGAAACACGGACAGAAGGAGGAATGAGGTTCTGCAATTTTTCTCAGGGTAGTCCAGACTGGAGTGGTATATTCCACCCTTATTTTACTATTTATTAGACTAGGTAGGGATTCTCTGGGCAACTTGATCAATGATACAATGGCAAATAATGCCATAAGCTACTTGCTGCCTGTACCTTGAGAATAGTTGTGCTGACCTGCAAGGGTCACTTGGTGCTGCTAAAGGTGGTGATTGATCAGAGCCCCTTGGGTTCTCTGGATCTGAGACACTCTGAGGATTTCTGGTGGCAGGAAAGTTACATTCATTTTTTCCCAGTCAAGGACCTTTTGATTTTATCTTTGTCTTGAAGAGAAAAAGTGTGTCTTTTCAATTAGTAAATGGTAACTGTTTTTCAGTAAAATATCTGCTACATTTCACCAATGCAGATTGAGTCAACTCTAATTCATGATCCTTTGCACAAATAGATAAGAATCTTGCCCTATCCTGTGCCAACCTCACAATCTCTGCTGTGTTTAACTCCATTGTTGTGGTCACTTTATTACTCTATATCCGTTCGAAGGTCTTCTTCTCCCTTGCTGCATCTCTGCTTTCTCAAGGATGATGTTCTTTTCCAAAGCATGTGAGATAAAGTCTCACCATCCTTGCCTCTAAGAAGTACTCTAGCTGTACTTCTTTCAATGCATATTTATTCATTCTTTTGGAAATCCATTTGATATTCAATATTCTTTGCCAACATTGCATTTAAAAGGTGTTAATTCTTTAGCCTTCCTTAACTATTTTATGCTATCACTAAGTTTTCCACAAAACCCTATAAAACTGACCAAACTCATTCCTGTTGAGGCAGTCCTGTTTGTGACAGCTTTCATCTGGGTCTCCAAGGCTAGAATCTTGATAGAAAGAGGCTGCCCATCCTTGTCTTTGGGCATGCTGGTAGATTTGAACCACTGGCCTTCATTGTTACCATCGTAACACATAAGGCACCACACCACTAACTAGTTTTCAAATTAAGTATGTATTCCCATTAAGAGCTTTTAGAACTTTCTTTCTTTATAGGGTAATAGTCTCAACATGATATTTCAGCCAGGGATTCAGCAGAGTTCAGCACGGCTTCTCAGTATAGGTGGTTAGAAACAGGCGATTTAGGATCATGCTGTTAGGTGCTGCTGGGTCGAGTATGATGCATAGCAACCCTATGAATAAGAGATCTGTGCCATCTTCACTCTTCCTAGCACAATAGAGCCCATTGTGGCAGACACTGTGTCAATTCACCTCGTTGAGGGTCTTCCTCTCTTTCACCGACCAGCAACCTTTCCATGCATGATGTCACTTTCCAAGGAATAACCTTTCTTAGCAACATGACTGAAGTATGTGAGGTGAAGCTTCATAGTCTTTGACTTCAAGGAGCACTCCGGGACACTTTTTCCAAGACAAACGTATTTGTTCTTTTGGCTGTCCATGGGATGTTCAGTGCCGTTCTCCAACACCAGAGCTAACAGGCATCAATGCTTCTGTCATCCCTATGCACTGGTCAACTCTCAGATACATGGCAAGTGATTAGAAAGATTGTAACCTGAATTGGATGCACCTTAGTCCTCAACTGGTGTCATTACTCTTCATTAATTTGGAGAGATCCCTGACTGCAGACTTTCTCAGTACAATATGTCTCTGGACTGATTTTCTGACTGCCAGTACCAAAGGTGTCGGCTGTGGATCCAAGTAAGATTAAATTGTTGATAGTGTCAGTCTTTTCTCCATTTGTCATGATGCTGCCTATAGGTCCAGTGGTAAGATTTCTTGTCTGGGCATTTTTATGATGAGTTCATATTGAAGACTTTATTCTTTGATCTTCTACAACAAAGATTTCAAGTCCTCCTCACTTTCAGTAAGCAAGGTTGTGTTTTCTGCATAATGCAGGTTATTGATGAATTTTTTTTCTGATCTTGATGCCACATCTTCTTCATAGAGTCTATCTTCTTGAATAATTTACTCAACATACAGCTTGAATAGGTATGGAGTACAAATGCCTGATGTACTCTCTTCTTACTTTTAAACCCTTATTCTGTTTGCACAACAGCCTCTTGGTCTGTGTTCATATGAGCTCTATTGTGTACTATAGGATTTCTGTTCTTTTCAATGTTAGCCAAAATATACTCTAGAGGGTTGTTGTTGTTATCATGTGCCATTGAGTCACCTGCAACTCATAGTGACCCTACGCACATTAGCTCTTAAACCTGCCCTATCCTGAGTCAATTGCATCGTCTCTGACAGACATAATCTGATTACTCCAGTCACTGATTCAATCCATCTCATCCTGGCCCTTCCTATTCTACACTGTCCCTTCACCCCTCCAAGCATGATGTCCCTCTTTTAGGGCTGTTCCCTCTTGACCATGTGCCCATATGTGGGACAGAGCCTCAGAATCCTTGTCTCCTGGGAGCAAACTGGTTTCACTCTCTCTAGAACAGACTTGTTTGTTCTCCTGGCAGTCCACGGTATGTTCAACACTCTTCACCAGCACCACATCTTAAAGACATCACTCCTCCTATCATCCTTAGTTAGTGTCCAGCTCTCTGATGTATATCAAGAAATTGTGAAGATCATGGCCTAGATCAAGCGCACCTTAGTCTCCAGACTGACATTGTTGCCATTCAGTACTCCAGAAAGATCCCTGACAGACAGCAGATTTTTCCCTATGCAATTTGTCTTCTAATTTCTTGACTGCAGGTGCCAAGCATGTTGATTGTGGAACCAAGCATTCAACGTGTTTAGAGGATACTTTAATTTTTGTGTGTGTTATTTTCCCTTTATATGAAGGTCTATCATTGGTTGATTCCAGAAGTTTCTATTCTCACTGCAAACTCTCCAATATATCTTTTGCTTTATCTTCCACAGACCTTTGTTTCCTCATTCCTATGTATACTTTTATTCGCACCTGAATGTGTTAATTCCTTTGTCTGTCTATTCCTAGCTGTAGCAGATGCTGTTGATGTTTGTGTCTCATCCATACTCTTTTAATACTAAACACTCCTGTACAAGACAACTTAGAGATTTCCAAGAGTTGCCAGAGAATTTTCTCTGGTTATTGTTGTTGTTTTTGTTATGTGCCATAGAATTACCTGCTACTCATAGTGACCCTATGTATAATAACCCTAAATGCTGCTCTATCCTGTGCCAATTTCACTGTCTCTGAAACACCTACCTTGACTATCCCAATCACTGAAATAATCCACCTCATAGAGGGTCTTCCTCCCCTGCACTGTCCCTCCACCTCCTAAGAGTGATGTCCTTCTCCAAGGACTGGTCCCTCCTTGCAACATGTCCAAAGTATGTCAGACGAAGCTTCAGAGTCCTTGCCTCCAAGGAGTAGCCTGGTTTAACCCTCTCTAGGATGAACCTTTTCATTTTCTTAGCAGTCCATGATATATTCATTACGCTTCTCCAACACCACAGCTCAAAGGCATCATTTCTTCTTCTATCCTTCCTAGTCATTGTCCAGCTCTCTGAAGAATATCAAGTGATTGCAAAGACCATGGCCTTTTTCAGGTGCACCTTATTCTCCAGAGTGACACTGTTGGAGAGGTCCCTAATAGCAGACTTTACAATCACAATGTATCTTTTAATTTCCTGGCTGCTGGTGCCTAGAGTGTTGACTGTGTTAACTTTCTCTGGAGATAGGATAATACACATTGAACAGGATGGAAATACTCTGGCATGATAGTGCAACTTCCTCTAAAGCAGCTCTCAACCAATGGCTGACAGAAATTAGTAAATAAATGCTAATTCCTTTGTCCTATAGAGAAGAGAGATTGGTTATGAGATAGGGTCTACCCTGTAGCCCAGAGCTCCCAGTAGGACTGAGTCTTCATAATTGTAACCTGCATTGTGATGCACCCTACGTGGCTAAATCCCAATTGCTGCTTCACTTCACTTGCCACCAGAAGTCACTTCTCCAATAGCATACTTGAATGGAAAATATTAAAATTTGTCCCATTCACACAGCTATCTTTGACTCATGAGTTTCCTCAGGTTCTGTGCAAGGGTTATTATACTTGGCACTGAGTAAATATGAATACAAAATGTAGTAACACTGCTATCAAAGTTAGCATGATTTAGGTGGCAGCAGCTGCCTGGCCAACTGAGGAAGAAATCTACATTTATTCCCATTCCACAAATAGGTGACCAGACAGAGTGTGGAAATTATCAAACAGTATTATCACTACTATCACACACAAGCAAAATCCTGCTGAAGATTATCCAAAAGTGGCTGGACTAGTACTTTGACAAAGAACTAGCATAACCACAAGCTGGATTTAGAAGAGGCTGTGGTACTAGAGAGATCATAGCCAATGTTAGATGGGCTTTTCCAGAAAGCAGAGAATTATCTATCTGTGTTTCATTGACTGTGCAAAGGCATCTGACTGTGTGGATCACAGCAAATTGTGAATAACATTGAAAATAATAGGAATCTCAGAATACTTGGTTGTGCTTATGAACAATTTATACTTAAATACTCATGTAAAACCTATACTTAGACCAGGAAACTATCAGAACAGAGCACAGAAACACTGCATCATTCAAAATCAGGAAAGGAACAAGTGAGGGTTGTATCTTATCAATCTATTGCACCTAATCAATCTATTCCAATTTAATATCTTATCAATCTATTGTACCTAATCAATCTATTCTCACCACTGGTGCAGTTGACAGCACCATGATAGATAGAGAGGAGATAGAGGAGACAGTTAACAATTTCAGCTTGCTTGGTTCCACAATCAACACTTTTGGCACCAGGAGACAAGAAATCAAAAGACGAACTACATTAGGAAAATCTATTGTCAAAGGACCTCACCAGAGAGCTGAAGAGCAACACCAGTGAGGTGAACAATGACTAAGGATGATGGAAGAACCAATGCCTTTGAGTAGTGGTGCTGGAGAAGAGTATTGAACACAGTACAAGAGAACTGCCAAGAGAACAAACAAGTCTGTTCAGGAGAGGATGAAACCAAGTTTCTCTTTGGAGGAAGGATTCAGAAGTTCTGTTTAATATACTTTGGTCATGTTGCTAGGAGGGACCAGTCCTTGAAGAAGGTCTCATGCTTTGAAGTGTGGAGGGACAGCACAGGAAAGAAAGAGCCCAGATGAGATGGATTGACACAGTAACTGAGATAATGAGGGTGGGTGTCTCAGAACAGTGAGATAGGCTCAGGCTAGGGCAGGCTTCATAGATATTATACATTGGGTCCCTATGAGTCACAGTCAACTCAACAGCCCATAACAACAACAATAATAGAATAATGCTAAGTAGAACCTAAGTATATTAGTGTTATGTCTGATTCCAGATGAAGAACATTTCAAAGAATGCTAAAAATCTTGAGTATAACCTGGACTTTAGCAGAGGTTTGAAAGCTTTTGAGGGATAGTTAAAGGGAGTGAAATTATTTGGCTCAGAGAAGAAGCCATTGAAAAAAATGACATAATAGCTATATTCAAGTAGCTGAAAGAAGGTCATGCAGGTTGTAGATAAATTTTTTTCCAATGTTTTCCCATAGGTGAAAGTTGGAAATAGGCAGATACCAGTTCAGGAAAAGGGAAAAAAAATCTGAACAATTGAAACTTTTTCTTGTTAAATTTAAGGTCCAAGTCATGAGAAATACATAAGCAGAGTGCAAGAGTTAAAGCTTTAAATTCCTTAAAATAAGCCCAGATCATACACAGGAACTTGTGTGGTTCTCAGAAAAATATTTAGTCATCAGTTTTGTTTCCTTCCAAGGTTCCCCATTGCATGCACTTTTCAACCTCCTTCTCAATGTTTCTGCTTCTTCCCACAGCCTGGTTCTGGTGCCCACGTTTTGTTCTCTACCCAGCTTGGAGGTTTGGCATTTGCTTCCTCATTGACTGGTCCCATGTGTCCTCTCCTGTTTGATGTGATTGTGGGTAAGGGCACTGTTGCCACAGTTTACTGCGTTAACACCAATACCTGTCAACAATGCTTCTCATGGCCTAGGAAGTGAAGAGGAAATAGGGAACAACATCCCAAATGGATGAGAGCTTGCTTGAAAAGATTTCTGTTTTCTTCCAATTACAAGGTTCTATGATTATTTTCCTTCTCAATTTTTGCTTTCTTCATTCTTAAGCTTCTTTCCTTTTGTTTATTCATTTATAAGCTTCGTTTCCTAGGGTACACTAACTAAGAAAATCAACCCAATTTCATGTTGCTGGGATCCTTAGTTCACCTTTGTGGCTAGGCACTTCTCTGCCATGTTCCTCTGCCATTAGTAACTGTTTTTGCTTTTCTTTTTTGTCTAAAGTCAAGAACTTCAGTAAGAAAGGAATCTTCCTACCTTCCCTTCCCTCCAGTGGTTCCTGGTGTCCTTGCATAAGAAGTTCATGAGTCGCTTCAACAGATTCCTTCTCTTACCTGCACTCCTGAAGAAGATGCTTTCTTCCCATACCTGGCACTGTCTGGCCAGACCTCTCTCTCTACTCTATGGATACTGAAAAATGTCACCTTTTTTTGTTTGTTTGTTTTTGTTTTTTTTGTGTAGGACGGCTGGACCTGTTACCCAGTATGACAGCTTTTTCTGAAGGCTAAAGTTGAGCTTGCTTTTAAGCCATATGTGGTTAAAGCCAGCCAAGCCAGGGTCAGTATGTGGGGAGAGAGAACTCTGCACCCCACAGGGATCTTGGGGGAACTCTTGAGAGAAATTAGCTGGAGAAATCATATGATTTTACATTACTCACTTACTTTCCCAGCAAACACACACTGGATACCTGCTTTGTCTAGAGGGCTTAGGAATGCAAGGCAGGAAGTCAGGGGGTGGGGGGACAGGGGGAGGAAAAAATGTCAAGCTAAAAAGAATTTATAATCCTTGAAAAGAAAGAGGCATCTGAGATACAATGTAGTTGTAGAAGTTACTAGAAATTAAAGGAATAGGAAGGCGCAGTCTTAACATAGAGTAACTCTTGTATATTTTTCTTAGGCTCTGGAGAGGAATATGAAATTGCTTCTGTTGGGAGTTATGCTGCCAACCCAAAGGAACACAGTTCAAATCCCCCAGCTGCTGCATGAGAGAAAGATGTACAATATCCTCCTGTGTGATTTCCTGCCTCTGAAAACCCACTGGAGGGTCAGCTAGGAGTCAGTTCCATCTTGACAGTATGCAACAACAAAAACAACAACATACTAGTTTGTGATGGATATTTGAATGAATGCCTACTAAAATAACTGACTGGCGACACCCTTTCGGTGAGTTGTTTCAGTTCTTTAACCTATAATGCTCCTTAGAGGCAAAACAGATGAAATTCTGCCTCACACATACTTTAGCTATGTTGTTAGAAAGAGTTAGTCCCTAAAAAGACGGAGGGTCAGCAATTAGATAAATTGACAAAACAACAATAATGGGCCCAAATATGCAGAAATGATGAGGATGATATGGGATAGGACATAGGTTCAGGTCTGTCCTTCATCATGTGGCTGTGAGTCAAATAGATGACACCTAACAACAACAATCACCTATCTACACCACGTTTGTACTGGGAATTAAAGAAGAATAAATGTGAAGTCTAGCACAATGTCTACTGGTCTACTGTAGAGCAGCTACATAGAGGATGTGGTTTCCCTTCCCTTGGGTTCCCTTTCACAGTATTCTCTGCAGAAGTTAATTAGTAGCTACTCTTATGCTATTTGTGGTTTCTGAGCCCAAATCTCCCCCCCTCAAAAAAAAAATCTTCTTTATTGAGGCCACATTTTCATGAAGTGGAGACCTTAATGGTCTATGGAATAGACATTAATGATCTATCTAATGTCTTGAGGGTGTCTCCAAATGACACACTTTAAATAAATCCTTCTTTATTATTTATCAATTTACTTAATTTATATTCTTTTTCTTCTGGCTTTTGCTTCTTATTCTGTCTCTCATCAGACTTCTCCTTGAGACACTGAGCTGTCATTTCTGTCTGTTTTCTACATATGCTGGAGAGACCTCTAATACCTCAGCATCCTCTGCTTCCTGCCACCTAAACTTTCTATGAACTTATGAACTGCAGCTTCTGTATCACCTGCTGTTGCTCTTGGAGATACTTACCTGGTGTCTTAGACACATCTCTACAGGACTACCAGGGCAAAGAGAAAAAGGAGGAATGGAGCTCCTTTGTTTTTCAGAACAGCGAAATTTTCATTGAAATGTAGAGTGTATAGATTGAAGTGGACAGGAGGCTATCACCAAGGAAAGAGACCAGGTTCCTCTGAAATGGAGACTAAAAGCAGAAAACTTTACAACGTAGAAGTGACATGAGGTCCTTGTGGATGGGTCTGTTCCTAGACCTTTGCTAGAAAGCAAGCGGCCCCCATACATGTCATCAAAAAGGTGTATGGTAGTATCTTCCATAGACATCACTGTAAATTTTGCATTTCATTTAAAATGGTTTAAGTTTGAGATCTAACCGTCTTCATAGTTAAACTGGATTCTACCATCAGAGTTGTCTTCCTGATCTGTGACACCTACCTTCACCTAGAGGGGGGCCTCTCCAATTTCACCTTCAAACTCCAACCCAGACAGGACATTCTGAGCAAAATCAATCCATTGTATTTATTCATAACATTCATCTATTCCTGTAACTCTTACAAAACACAGAGAAGGAACACACACATTTAATAAATAGAAAATATTTATTGTACAGCATTATCAAGATTATTTGACAAAAGGCAGTAATGAGCCCAAAGGAAATACTTTTACAAGAAGCTCAACAATTGAACAAGCACATATATTTAGGTGAAGAGTTTATGCCCTTTTGGTATATAGTATGTGTTTGTATGTTTTCACTTTTTGAACATTTATGATGTAAGAGCTAATAAACCAAAAAACTCTTGCTGTTGAGTTGATCCCTACTTTTAACAACCCTATGAGACAAAGTAGAACCAACAGAAGTAGATGCCTCATCTGTCTTCCAGGGTATAGCTTGGAGGTTTGAACTACCAACCTTTACAAGCCAAGTACTTCACCACAGCACCCTCAGGGTTATTCATTATATGTAAGAAAAGTCATATTCAAGGTGAACTAGGCATTTTGAATAATAACATTATCATTGTTTAATATGTTCTCCAAATGGCTCAAATAAAAATCCCAGGACAGACTAAGATCTTATTTTATATATTTGAATAAGAAGTTGTCTATCTATTTTTATTAAAAAGAAAATCCAAAAGCACAAGCCCTGTAGCATCAAGGACATATGTTAGTGGCATCAGAATCAAAACAAAACAAAAAAGGCTTTTACTGAGATTCTATCTTTTCTTTTATTAACTTTCCATTTGAGTTGAAATCTGTCTAGTAAGCATTGAACCCCTATTTTTTTTTCTCATCCAGCTTCATTCCAATGTAAATGTGGAACCAAAATCCTTATTTCAGTCATGAGGACTTACTTTTCACCAAAGGTGTTATAAAGTCGTATTTTCAAAGAAAGGTGGTTTTTGACATGGGATTGACTAAAAATGGCAGTTCTGGGCTTCAAGCGTTTGAATGGTTTTGTGTTTATGGCAAGCAATGCAGCTGTTATTGAAAAGGACAAAGATAATTTTGGCTGAGAAATCAGGGACTTCAACATGAGGGAATAACATTAAAAATGTGATTGAACACAAGACATCAACAAAAACCTTAAGGGGAGAAGATTTATTCCACAAATAATAGTATAAATTAAAACAACACAAAAAGCTCTTGAGGGCGAAGAGAAAGGGTGCTAAAGAGAACAACTGGATGACCATGAACGTTACACTGCAGAAAATAATAAAAATACAGAAAGTGAAGTCATGACCGTGAAAATACAGACCAAAAAAGGCACATGGAAAAACAGTTAAAGAACGCAGAAAAGGATGGGTAAAGAAAGCTCTGAGCCATTCCAATGAGACGTTGATGTTAGTTTATGCCGTTAGTACATAAAACACAAGTAGCTGTGGAAAATGTTCCAGAAACATTAAGTCGTCTGAAATAAGCTAAATATTGTCTTTTCAGTCATACTATGTGCACGTTTAGAAAATGCATGTTTTTATTGGTACCCACAGATTTTTTTTTCGTTATCTAGTGGAATTGATTTCAAACCACTTTATTAATAACATTCCTGTAGCATAAAATACCTGAAAAATCCTTTTGGTCAAGGAATGACCCTCTGAGCTGTATATGGACAACACTGGGTGAGAGTACTGAAACCTTCGGAAACTTCTGTAGATATTGGTGGAAATGGTATATAAAACTTTATTGAGACATAAAAATTGCTAACTAGGCCTGAAAGACAATCTTCTAGTTGGAGATAGATTGACATTACATTGCACAAATTTTATTGTCACAAATATACAAGGACAGGAACACATTCACCTGCTAGTTTAGTATTACAGGGGCTTCAATGATGGTATGAAAGAATCAATTGTCGTTTAAACTAGTTAACAGTTGGTATGAGTACACCAATCAGTTCAAAGATGGACTTGTTTCTGTAACACATGAGAGAAACGATGCACCTCATTGTACATATATACTGCATCTTAGAATGTCAACTGGTAAGGGTTATTTGTTACAGTAAATGGAACGTAACAATTTTGCCACATGGTTTGTCCTCGTTTCACTGAAGGGCGATGGGAAGTCCTTTGGCACAAACACAAGTTAATCCACAAAAGATCTTCCTTCTGCTACTCCCCAAACAATCTCTTGGTCTGGCCTTTTACCAAAATCACACCAGTCAGTATGCACCCTGGATGGGAAACCTGCTTGGGCTGAGAGATCCTTTGGAAAGCCAAATGCTTAGCTATTGTCTCAGTTCTCCCCCTCCCAGCAAAACGCTCCTGATGAAGCCTTTGTTGGTGAGGCTCTTGGTTATTCTCTGCCTGTTTTCCTTAATAGAGAAATCACAGAGCAACGGGGGTTCTCCCGCACCTTTCCTCCTGAGCATGATGGCAAGGCTGGCACCGGACCAGGCGCAGTGGGTGAACCGAAGCAGGGGGATGGCTGGGGAGAAATGAGTCACTGTCCCATCCTCTGTTCACTGGGGTGGGGTGGGGGGGGGGTTGAGGGGTGTTCCCTGCCTGCTCCACATGCAGCCACCAGCTCTGGCTCTCTGCTCAGAATGAATGCATCAACACCTGCAGGTGAATGAATGATTCCAATGGCACCTCCACAGGCCCTGTCCCTCTTCGAGCACGGCCAAGCGCATGGGGCATGTGCATCTCTGCAGCGTAGTGCAAAGAGATTTTGTTGTTGTTGATCTTCTTTTTTTCCCCCCCTGCCCCCCACCATAAATGTTACATACCATACGGGATTGTGCTTTGTCAGAATTCCCTTTCTTCCCAGGGAAACTTTTGAATAATTCAAGAATCAGAACCCTTGTCTGGATTTGCGCCCCGCCCCCCTTTGTTTTGCTTGCAGATGCAGCGTCCTCCCCTTGCTTAAGGCAGCCTCCTCCTCCACCTCCTCCCCTTCTTCCTCTGAGCTTTGCCCCTCCGCCCAGCTTCACCCCCCTGTGTTGCGCACATCCCTGGAGGCCCAGGCTCCCTGACTTAGCTTGTATTTCCATGTGGACGCCTCCTCCCTACAGGGTGGAAGAGCTCTGCTTATAGTCCCTCAGGATGACAGAGGCGTAGGACACGTTGGGAGGTGTGCAGAGCACCGACTCGGACACTGGGGAGCTGGGCACCGAGCTGCCCGAGGCCACCGAGTCTCGGAAGGGCGAGGGGGGTGTGAGGGCCTGCGAGTCCTCGGGGGTCAGCTTGCTGGCCCCGGGCAGGTCCTCCTCCTCCTCCTCCAGCTCGTCTTCCTCCGTGTTGCCCTCACGCTCATACACATACTCTTGCAGAAGCTTGAAGCGCTCGCTGTCATCCTCGTCCTCCGCTGGGGGGGACACGGGCTCGTCCCCGAAGGGGCTCAGCTGCAGTGGGAGCATCTGCAGGTGCTGAGGGGGCGGCGGGGGTGGGTACAGGGACCGCACCCCATTGCCCAGGCCCCCGGGGACCGCGAGCACCGCGTTGAAGTCCGGGATCCCGGGACTGAAGTTGTTGACCACGCCCTGCAGCTGGTCCACCAGGGATTTCTGTGGGGGCTGTTGCTGGAGGGCAGGACCCAGGCCCTTGGGGATGACAGGGTCTGCTAGGAAGAGGGGGGTCTCCTCTGCGGTCAGGTGGGTTGGAAGGGGCGGGGTGGTCACCCCAGCTGGCACGCGCCGGTGCACCACCATGGAGGGGCTGCTTGGGGGGCTGAAGCGGACCGGCTCGGTGTCCTCCTCCTCCACGTTGTACAGGGTCTTGGTGCTGGTATCTGAAAAGGTCAGGCTCTTGCCTGAGCCTTGGTAACTTTTAGTGAGGGGCTTGATGACGGCTGTCTGGTTGCAGGCCGTCTCATTGGTCTTCACGTGCACAGAGAGGCGGTGCCACATATGTTGACCTTTGGGCACCTGTCTTCCACCTGGTTCAGACCATGACACAGACTTGCCATTAGAACTATGAATAAAATAGAGATGGGTTTATTTGCAGATATAGCACGCATACAGGGCAAAACGCACAGCAAACATATGCAAACCCAACCCAATACCACGACTCCCCTCCCTCCCTCCCTCCCTCCCCGTTACCTCCTATCTTTCTTATACACCCTAGCCTTAGACTTTCATTAAAAAAGAGGCACTGAAAGCTGCTGGAAGCACAGCTTGCCTCTGAAGCTTGTAACAAGTCCACCCTTTAAGTCAAGGCAGGATATTTCGATCTCCAAAAGGGGCAGAGAAGACCAGGCAATCTACTCTCAAGGCAATTATTTTCATATTGAATTAATATTTTAGTTATACACAGAGGCACACATCTTTTCTAAGGTAACAATAAAAAATTATTGTTCAGTGCAGGGCTGAAATGTTTCAAAAGTAACGGAGAAAATAAAAAAGCACCTTCATTTATGCACAAATGTTTACATATAAGTAATGTAATGACCCTTGTCTCTCTCTTTCTTAGTTCCTGGGGCTAATGAACACCTACATACACAACTACTGTCATTGTCCCATGGGATTATCAAAATTTATCTTCTCAAGTGCCCACTCTGATATGCAAGTAAGCCTCCATTACAAGAGAGGCACCGACATACTCCTGGCACCTGTACAAAAGAGAAAAAAAGCAGATAACAGAAAAAGCTGGACTCATGCTGTATTTTAATATTTTCAAGCCTTTTGTTCTTTTTATTTTAGTACGCTATTCCTAATGCTTACAATGAATCCTCTCTTATATAAAGGCCCCACTTTACAGATTTTCACTTTGGGACTATTTGACTAAGCATATTTGCAGAGAGAAATGACAAAGATCTCCATTTACAAATACAAATACTAACGCTGTGTTTTAGTCCATTGGTACAGACGGATGCTAATGGGAGTGAAATAAAGACTCAGGCCAGTACTGCTTGCTGAGACAAAACCTCTCCACTGGACTTTCCTTACTGTGTCTCTGTGAAGAAAAGTCTTAGGGCATCAAAAGTCTTCCAGTCGTACTGACTTGCATTTTCCCAAGACTGAAAAACAACAGCCACAAAGTAGAATTTCTCTCCTTAGAACAGCACATGATCTGTACTGCCTGCACATATCATGAATTCTATTCTGCATGTTGTAATCACTCTGGTCTTACTTCTGGACTCTTCACTTCTTTTTCTGTCTAACTTTCAGCAGGTGGTGGTACCTTACCACAGCATAGTATTAATAACATCAGTGCTAGCACTTAAATCAGGATGTAGTCTTTCTCTTGTGTTAGAGTTTTCTTCTTTCTTTGTATCCATGAAAACAACAGTGAAAGCAGCACAATAATAACACATTTGTGACATTTAAGAGGAGCAAGAAAAGAAGAAACTTTGTTTTTCATAAGGGGGAAACATGAGGTAGATTATAAACTTTAGCTTGGAAAAATATAGTAAATGATCAGTCTCAAAACACACTCATTGCCATTGAGTTGACATCAACTTATCAAGGATCCTCCAGTGGGTTTTCAGAGGCTGTAAATCACACAGGAGGAGACTGCCCATCCTTCTCCTATGGAACTGCTCATGGATTGGAAGTGCCAGAGAGGCATCACCTTTGGGTTACCAGCACAACTTCTTATAGACTACATCACTAGAGTTTTTGTTAAGGAAAGAAAGTGGGAAATTACCAACAGTTAACCCAAACCCAGACCTACTGCCACCAAGCTGAGCTGGAGCCATGAGTGGTAGCCCTCCACTGGGTCCCTAAGGCTGCTAGTCTTTTATGGGAGGAGACTGATTAACTCTCTCCCTTAGAGAAGCTGATGAGTGTGAACCAATGACCTTTCAGGTAGTAGCCCTTCCCATTATTAATATGCCACCAGGATTTCTTCAATAGACAACAGGATGGTTTATGTCATCATTTTGAAAATCCAAGAATGAATATTTCCAAAATCGTATGAATGCCATGTCTGTGATGAGGAGAATGTTTTAATACCACCTAGTATAACTTCCTTAAAAGAATAAGGAACAGATTAGTTCATTAAAAGAAAAGAATAAGTACAGATTAGTATGGAAAGTCTAATATTGATTATAGAAAATTCTCACTATAAAGATCTCTAAAATAGATAGACTGCTTAATCCCTAGGTCTTATTATTTAAGTAAAAGTAGTTTCTCAATGAATCTCATAATCTGCACTGTAATTTTAATTGCCCAAGAAAAATAGAATTCTAAACTACTATATTAAAATTGATTATGTAACTCTAAAACTGTGCTTAATATGTTTCCTGAGGGAGCTCTGGTGGCCTAGTGGCAAGAAGCTGTGCTGCAATCCCAAAGGCACAAGGTTTGAGGCCACCAGCTGCTCCGTGGGAGAAGGATGGACAATCTCCTTCCAGGCCATTAATTGCCTCTGAAAATCCACCGGAGGATCCGCTCTGGGCCAGTTCTGACTCAACAGTATACAACAACAACAACAACAACAACAGTATTTTAACTGAGCATGTATAAATGCTTATAAATTGCTAACTTATTTACTTTCCAGTTACTGATCACGTACAGTCTTTCAAATTGAACAAATCTAAAGGACAGTCAGATAGGTCCTTGGCAACACTAGGTAATGACCCATGCAGCAACAGAAAGGCAAAGCCACCACACACATTCCCTGCTCTGCATTTAAGACTCTAGGTAAATTCATTCTCCCTCTTTCACATTTTATTTTCTCAAAGTTCTTCACTCACTACTTTACTTACACTAGTTCTCTTTTTATCCATTCAGTTAGTCTTTTCCAGAAAGTATAAAATATTGCTTCTTTCCCATCAGGCGCTGTTGAGAAAATGCTGACTCTTGATGATGCCGTGTGCATCATAGTAGAGCTGTGTGCCATAGGATTTCCTGTGGTTTCTAGCAAGGAGATCACCAGACTTTTCTTCTGAGGTGTCTCTGTTGAGCTTGACCTGTTAACTCTGTGGTTAGCTATTGAATGCATTAACTCTATCACCCAGGGTTTCTTATTTAGACATTTCTCTTCAATCTGTCTTCTTGTTGTCTACCATCGAGTTGGAACCCACTCATAGCTGGCCCCTCGGCAGGTTTTCAGAGGTAGTAAATTACATGGGAGGAGATTGCCCATCTTTCTCCTGTGGAGCAGCTGGTGGATTAGAACCACATGCCTTTAAAATTGCAGTGCAGCTCCTTACCACAAGGCCACCAGATCTGTCTTACTGCATATCAAACCTCAATGATGTACATCATCTCCTATTGAAATGTAAAAATGTCTTCTTCCACATATGGCTCCCTCATTAAGACAATCATTAAAACTACCTATATAATCATTAAAATGAAAATAATAAAACAAACTCAAATACTACCTATCTTTTGCTTTAGATAAAAGTAACTTACCCTTCAGCAGGTTTTTAGAGGCAGTAAATTGCATCAGAGGAGATTGGCTATCTTCCTTCCACAGAGCACCTGGTGGATTTGAACTGCCTACCTTTGTGTTGGTAGCACAGTTCCTTATCACCAGATATGTGTTATATATAACAAACCCAACACATCCCTGTATTTCTGGGAAACCCAAAGATGACCCTACTTACACAAATGGACTCTTTCCTTTCTTCTTTTTTAAAAATCCTACATTCATTATGTTATTATGATTAGTAATCACTTTGCATAAAGATTTAATCACAATTTAGTGCTTTTTAAAAAAATACTCACTACCATTTCTATTCTTGTCAAGAGAGATTTTCACAAGAACTGTTGTAAATGACTGCCTCTGTAATTAGAAGACAGTTTTAATGCCCCAGGACATCTATCAGATTAAGATAAACTAACTTTTTTTTTTCAAGGAAAAAAATAAAGTTCTTCCTAACATTCAGAGATAATAGAGGAAATGCTTCAAAACTGCAGCACAAGGCAGCTCTGGTGGCCTAGTGGCAAGAAGCTGAACTGCAATCCTGAAGGCGCACAGTTTGAATCCACCAGATGCTCTGCTGGAGAAGGAGGGGCAATCTTCTCCTGTGCCAGTTGGGTCTGATTCAATGGTACACATAAAGAAAAACCAAAAACACAAAACCCCTAAACCTGTAGCACAGAGTCTAAACTCTGGTCTTTTTGACTTAGTCATTTCTTGCTCTCATGGCTAATCCATCAGGTGAGCAGTGCTAATTGAAAGGCTGCCTTGAGTCGAAATCAAATCAACTGCAGCAAATTTGGGTTTGAGTTTTGAATTTGTGGTTCGTAGTTGATCCAGGACTCAATGAATGTACAGGGTATACCAGGAACTGTTTTGAGAATGAATCAGTATTATGTCTCTGTGGATAATGTGTAGGGATTAAAGAGTTGTGCTACCAACCTAAGGCCAATCACTTCAAATCCACTGGCTGCTCCAAGGGAGCAAGATGGACAATCTCCTCCCATGCGAATTTTGTTGTTGTTGTTTTGTGCTGTCAAGTTGCCTGCGACTCATTGCGACCCTGTGTACAACAGCTCTGAAGCCTGCCCTGTCCTGAGCCAGTCTCACTGACTCCAACACACCTACTCCCATTGCTCCAGCTACTGTATCAATCCATCTCATCCGGAGTCTTCCTCTGCTGTGCTGTCTGTCTGCTCTTTTGAGCATGATGTCCTTCTTGTCCCTCCTGTCCATGTGCCCAAAGTGTTTGATACAGAGAATCCTAACCTTCAAGAAGACACTTGGTGTCACCCTCTCCAAGACAGACCTATTTGTTTTCTTGGCAGTTGATAGCATGTCCAAGACTCTTCTCCAGCACCACAACTCAAAGGCATCTATTCTTCTGTCATCGTTGGTCATTTTCCTGCTCTCTGATACATAGTAAGTAATTGTGAAGACGATAATCAAGCCCGAGCAAGCACACCTTAGTCTCGAGATCGACATCGTTGTTTCTCAGTACACTGGAGACGTTCTGACAGCAGATTTTCCCAGTGCAATTTATCTTTCGATTTCCTGACTGCTGGTGCCAAGCCTGTTGATTGTGGAGCTGACCCTGCTGTAGGGGCAGCTTTGAGTTGATTGCAGCTTGATGGCAATGAACAAAAACATTTTTAAACACGCAGTTACTAATCTAGTAAAATAAACTGTTACGGACAAGTAACTAAACTCTAAATGAATGTGCATATGTGTGTTTGTATATGTTTTCTATAGTCAATAGCCAATAATAAAACATACAGTGCAATCACAGATTCAAGAGAGGGCTTAATAACCACTGTGGTATGTATGAAAGGGAGTTCTGTTTGAAAAGGATAGGGCTCCAGTGATATTAGTAAGAGAAAAGCATATAAAATATGCAACAGGAAAACAATGAAAAATGTGTGGTAAAATTTATATTGCTATGAAATAAAATTATTATTTAGTTACAAAATTATTTTCATAGTTTGGTCTTCAGTCATCAGCCTCTTCCTCATATCATAAAATTTGCCTCCATTTCCTAAGATACATAGTTTAGAATTTTCCCAAAGGACCCCATCCACTCTGCCCTGGCTTTGAGAGGTAGACCTCAGGCCTAACTTCCTCAGGAAGCTCAGTATGTGGTAGCATTAGCTTAAATATCTCAGGTGGATAAATATAGCTATGAGTAAGACAGACCTTTGAGGAACTGAGAGTTCAGGTCTGTTGTACATGAGAAGGTGCACAGCTTTGCAAGCCTGGGGCTACAAGAGCAGCTTCAATAGGTTTACAATCTTGCCTTAGCTGTTCTTTCATTAGATAAGTACCATAATCCCCCCAAACAGAAAACCCAATATTTACAGCATTTAAGAGAGGAGTTGGGAGTGGGTGGTGTAAACAGATGAGTTTGGCTTTGGCTTCAGAGTGATCCTGTCTGTTTTGTTTCAGTAAGTACTAGTTACATCTGCAGAGTACGCTGCTCTCTGCTCCAGAGAGGTCTAAAATGGGAATCACAGTGGGTGGGTGTCTGAGATCAGGAGGGAGGCATCCTGCACAGGCTGCCTGAGGGAGAAGCTTACACAGCACCTGTCTCCCTTCTGCCCAATTCGCGTCACTGCCACTGGGCTGAATTCCTCTTCAATGGACACAGTGATAGCGTCCAGAGGGCATCTAGGTGACACCAGACCTTCATGTACGGAGGACAGACTCACTCTGTGGGACCTGCCATGGTTAGTGTTTCCTCTGAAAGTGAGACTGGAACAACCAATGCCATTAAGCCCCAGATGGTGGCTTACCAGGTTGAGGAAATGAAATCAAAAGACACAGGTGTGCAAATGATTCTTCTCTGGCTGCTACAGTTGGGGCAGATGGTCTTTCATACCACAAGCAATGCTAGTGATGTGGGTGAGGATGAAGGATGGGCAGTCTCCTCCCATGTCATTTACCACCTCTGAAAATCCGCTGAAGATTTGGCTCTGACAAGGAGGCAATGAGGGTTTTTGAGGGGTTGGGGACCTGAATGGTCTTACCTAGGGGGTTACACATCAAAATTCTTGGTACCAGCAATCAAGAGATCAGCAGGCACATTAGACTATAAAAGTCTGTAGTCAGGGACCTCTCACAATTATTGAGGAGTAATGATGTCAGATTAAGAACTAAGGTGCATCTGATTCAGACCATGGTCTTTTCAGTCACTTGCTATGCATCTGAGAAGTGGACAATAACTAAGAATAGAAGAGTTGTGGTGCTGGAGAAGAGTTCTGAACATACCATGGACTGTCAAGAAAACAAGTAAGTCTGTCTTGGAGAGGGAGAAACCAACTTTCTCCTTGGAGACTAGGATTTTGAAGCTCTGTCTCACATACTATGGGAATGTGGCCAACAGAGACTGGTCCTTGGAGAAGGACCTCATGCTCAGAAGAATGGAGGGAGAATGCAGGAGAGGAAGACCTCAGATGAAATGTATTGATACAGTAACTGGGGAAATGGTGTTAGGCATGTCAGAATCAGTGAGATTGGATCAGGACAGGACAGGCTTCAGAGCTGCTATACATAGAGTTGCTATGGGTCACGGGCAACCCAACAGTACATAACAGCAATAATAACAGAAGAAGCCGGGGAGCTCTGGTGGCCTAGTGGCAAGGAGCTGCACCTACAATCCCAGAGGCGAACGGTTCGAATCCACCAGATGCTCTGCCGGGGAAGGAGGGACAATCTCCTCCTGTACCAGTCAGATCTGATTTGACAGTACACGCACACAAAAATAATAAAAAATAATAAAAAATTTAAAAAAAAACACAGAAGAAGCCTTTGAATTATGGTGTTGGAGAAGAGTGCCAAAAATTCCATGAACTGCCAAAAGAACACACAGATATGTCTTGGAGAAGATGAAGCCAGTGTGTTTCTTGGAGACAAAGATGATGAACCTTCCCACATACTTTGGACATGTTGCTAGGAGAGGCCATTCCTTGGAAAAAGACATCATGATTGGAAAGATGGAGAGGTGGTGAAAGAGAGGAAGACCCTCAACTAGGTGGGTTGACACAGTATCTGCAGTAACAGGGTTTAGTGTATCAGAGATTGAGAGGCTGGCACAGGATAGGACAGTGTTCAGACTGGTTGTCCACAGGGTCACTGTGAGTCATACTTCACTCAACGGCACCAAACAGCAACCATGGGCTGCAAGCAGGTAGTACTAGCTGAGAAGTGGTGCATAGAGTCTCAAGTATCCAAACTAAAATCACTGCAAATACAACAGGACAAGATAGAACTACCTCACAGGGTGCCTGAGGCTGAAAATCTTTATCGAAATGGACTGCCATCCCTCCTTCCTGAAGAGTGGCTGGTAGTTTCAAACTCTCAGCCTTTGGACTAGTTGTTGTTGTTAAATGCTGTTGAGTCATAGGGGACTCATAGTGACCCTATGAACGAAAGTCCTCAACACTTGTGTGATTTTCATCCTTTCTCCAGGTTCATAGAGCTTCCAGAGGCAAGCTATTTTGGAAGTGGATGCAACTCCTGCTTCTAAGCTTATTTTAATCGGGAAGCTCCACCAAACACTGTCCATCATGGGTAACCATTATCGCGTTTGACTCATCAGTGTCACAGTGTTCCGCTTCACGGTAAACACAAATTACCTCTGTACAGCAAGTGGACACACCAGGGCTATATGACCTAGAAGAATGTTTCTACAAAAACGATGAAAAACAGGCCTGAGGGCCTCGGATTAAAAGTCACCTACCTTTGGACTGCCAAGAAAACGAACAGATTCATCGTAGAGAGGATTAAACCAGGCTGCTCCTTGGAGGCAAGGATTCTGGGGCTTCGTCTGACATACTTTGGACATGTTGTAAGGAGAGACAGGTCTTTGGAGAGGGACATCATGCTGGGTAGAGTGGAGGGACAGCGCAGGAGGGGAAGACCCTCTATGAGGTGGATTGATTCAGTGACTGGGGTACTCGGGTTGGGTTTGTCAGAGGCAATGAGATTGGCACAGGATAGAGCATGGTTTAGGGCTGTTGTACATAGGGTCGCTATGAGTCGCAAACGACTCGACAGCACATTACAACAGCAACAACAACAACCTTTGACTAATAGCGGAGCTATTTAACCAAGCATACTATCCGGGCTCCATTGTTGTTGCTGTAGTTGTTAGATGCTGTCAAGTCAACTAAGACTCAGTGACAATTTGAACAACAGATCTGAAACCTGCTGTCTGTCCCCTGTACCATCCTCACCATTACTGATATCTTTTAGACCATTGTTATAGTTACTATGTCAATTCATCCTGTTCAGGGTCTGCATCTCTTTCACTAACTCTCTACCTTTCCGAGCATGATGTCTTTCTCGAAGGACGTGCCCTTCCCAACAACATGATTAAAGTATGTAAGATGAAGTTTCACCAGTTTTGCTTCTCAGAAGCTGGTTCCCTTTTTTAGTCCATCACTAGTTGAGAGACAGAGAGTCTCCGAATATATTATTACACAAACGCCTTGTGATTCTGTGAGAAATCGATAGTTTCTAGTGGTATTCAATGTGGTCTGAGAGTCATTTATCTTGTTGAAATTTATATTACATATCAAACCAAAAAGTACACTGTGCCTCTTAAGCTCTTTAGATCAATCACATTCCAAATTCTAAAATCTATGTGACGCAGGAGGACAGACAGTCCAAAGAAAACTGACATGCCTTTATTAAGCCCCACATTTTCTTTAATTAGTCATCAAAGGCAAAGACATTCGTAAATAAAATCCTCTCCTGAGTCAGTGACGTATGGAAGACCCCATACACTTTGTAAGGTCTGTGAAAAAAATTGTCTCTGCAAAAATTGTCAGGTTGTTTTCAAACCAAGAATGTGTCATCTCTCATGTGATTTACTGCCTCTGAAAATCTGCTGAGGATCTGCTGTGAGTTGATTCCAACACGATGGCATGCAACAATAACAAAACCAAAATTTCCTGTAATAGATAGAGCAAGATTCTGATGGCTGCCAACCCTTTCCAAGCAAATTTTGAGTGGCCTGTGGTTTCATTTGATTCTAATTTAATTAAATGTCGAAGGTTAGTACAAGCTGCCTTTGTACCAAATTCTTGCTTTTGTAAAGGTCTACCAGGTAAACTCCTCCAGGAAGTAGAAATGAGCCTAGATGATAAGCCATTTCAAGGAACATCAAGTGAAGTAATATTATTTCTCTTATACTTCCTGCTACCAGAACGGTAATCAATCGATGTTCTTCAGCTTTCCCCAGACTCTTCATATTTTTCCCTCGAAACGTAGGGCAATTAGTTGCATTGCTAGGGTGGGACTATCGCCTGAGGGCTGGATACATCTGAGGCAGAGCACAGTGGGCCAGCAGACTGCTTTATTTCAAGCCTAGCTCCTTTTCCCTTCCTTGTTCACAAAAATTGCTACAACTGAAGGTCACAGAAAGAACATTTCTCTTTATCTCTCTCTCTCTCTCTTTTTTTTTTTTAGATTTTGCAGGAACAACCAAAGCTAAAAATACCAGTCTTAGTCCAGGATGCATGACTTTAAAGCCACCAGTCTTTCTGACCTTGTGTAGTCTCAAGAAGGAAAGCTCGGACGAGACAAGATGGAATGTTCGTAGCAACCAACCTGTTGTTAGCTTTGCTCATTGCTGCATTGCCTTATCGTTGTATGTCACCCGCAAGAACAGACCCACCTTCTGCCCTTTCTTTTTACTTTTAGACACTCACCTTAAAGTCATGATATGTTAGTCGACTCTCCTTTCTCTCTGGCCCTGCTGTCACGTGAGAATAGACATGTCCACCCATCCCTATCAATCCCTTTTGACAAGCAGTCAGCAGCTGTCACAATTAGAATCTCCTTGCTGTGTCCTTGGACAGACTTGCCCCCTGGTGCAAGAAAGGCTCAAGGCTTTTGACTTGGGAGAATGACAAAGATGGCACACAGCCAGACGGAAGCGGCTGGGATTTAGATGTGTGGAGGCTTCCCAACTTCCATCTGAAACACTGGCATTCCACTCACATGTTTCATTCTACCGGTCAGTAGGGTTTGGTCAAGACCAGTCTTCCTTATTTGGGCTTCTTTTAGGGGTTACTGGGAAGGGAAAACACAGACTTCCCAATGTATTCTACTGAACAAAGGTAAGAGAGGCTCCATTCATCAGCCTCCAGGGGCCAAATTCAGGGACAACCATTTGGACCAAATGGGCTCTCTTCATCTGAAGAGCTAGTCAAGCCACAGACACCTCATCACTGGGCTCCCTCCTGCTGCAGGAATGTGTACCTTTGACTCTCCCAGGAGTTTGAAGGGCTGTAAAGGAACAGCTGAAAATGACCACAGACTCCGTGCACAATGATGTGAACATCGACTATGTTCTTTGGTTCACTTAAAGAGACACTGTCAAGATCTGCAGGTCAAAAATAAGACTGGACATGCACTGTTTTTATCAGACAGGGAACGTCTGATAAAAAGCACTCAAATAGCTGGGGAAATGATGTCTTCTTATTTCTTTCTTTTTTTTTAAAAAATCCCTTTTTTGTGGGACTCACAAAACTTCTGCTTCATGTTCCCCAGGGTGTGGGAAGCACCCAGCAGAGGCAAGCCATGCTGGTGGCCACCCCCGCAGGCTGACTTGGGGAATGCTTCCAGAACCTCACACTACGGCTTGTGCTTTAATGCAGACAGGATCATTGCAAACGTTTGTGCAACAGCAAAAAGGCAAAAAGAAATAAAAAGAAAGAAAGAAAGACAAGAAAGCTCTGTTTGCCAAGGAGAAGCTGACAAATTTGTGAAGGGGGTGGGGGGGAATTCACTTTCAAACCTGTGAGTGGGCGTTGCAAACAAAAGTGAATCTCCAGAATCGGAAAATGTGTTGCATCAAAACATAAAAAGCAGAAAAAAAACCCAAAGAGGCCTAAAGCTAATGACTTGATGCCTTGACAGTGTCCTTTTAAGAATGATGGACAATCAAATTAAGGCAGTCGTGCAAACCATGGCAGGGTAATGAGCTCTTCATCCTTGATGGCATGCACCACATCCGTTTCCATGTTCCAAAGTGGAAAAAACCCAGGAGAGAGAAAGCAAGAGGCAAACCACTTTTTTTTTTCCATGCAGCTTCTCTTACACATTCACTGCAGTGTGTGGGGGTTTTCAAAGTTGCACATGTGCCGACGGACATTGGCTGGTGGGCGAGAATTCTGGCTGCCTCTTCCTGGGGATTGAAAAGAAAAAGACACCCTGTGAGTGGTTGGTTAGACATGTGTGCAGACACGGGGATCACTCCACTCGCTGGTGCCTGGTCCTGAGGGCGGCCCTTGTGACGCCTGAGCTGTCTCAGTCCCCGTCTCTCTGATGCCCTGTTTCCCTCCACGACCCGGCTATTTCTGAAAGTCACAGTGGATTACAGGATCCCTCCTTTTGACCTTGGGAAACCATCCTTTACCAAGTGGCAGATGTGTAGTGTGTGTGTGTGTGTGTGTGTGTGTGTGTCTCTGTGTCTGTGTTAGAATGCCCCCTTTCCTCTACTGCTGACTCACCCTTTGTTCCTGGTGGCCGTGGACTCCGCTCCACTCACAGGAATGTAGGCTGAACCTTCCTGCCCCCCACTTCTCCTAGAGGAAGTTCATTGATTTAGATCTTAGTACAGTAACTTCTGGTTACACTGTTCATAACCCCCATGCCATGGCACCACACAACCACACATCATTGACCCTTCACATAAAGTTTCATTTCTCTCTCTTGGCTCTCATAGATAAAAGGTGTGGTGATGGGGAGTCAGAGGGGGCTGAGAGAGCAGCCTGCAGAGAAGAGAGGAAACTAACATAACAGACAAATACAACCTCTTTCCCTGATTACAGGTCCGCTTGCAGCAAGCACATAGAGCGATCTGCCCTCCCTACCATTTTCTCAAGGAGAGAAGAATGGGGGTTAGCAGCACAAAGCTTATAAAGAAGTCACAGCCCTTTGGGCTGACCATCAGTTGTTGGGATAAGGGTGAGGTGAGTAGTTCTTCAGAAGGGGGTGAGTTAGACTTATTTTGTTGCTAATCCAAATGGCTGCTTGCCATAGAGTAAAATTCTGAAAACAAAATGTTAAAGTTGGACCATCAGAAGACTCTGGGGTTGGTTGGATAAAGTTGGTTAAACTGAAGAAAATATCTGACATTAAATGAATCATTTTCCAACAGGGATTCTTAAACAGTTTATACTGTTCTCAGTGAGTGAATATTAAGATTTCCTACAAAATCTGTTGATAGATATTTACTATTCAACAGAAGAGAATTGCAGCATCTCCATGTCTGAGAATCACAGCATCTCCATGTCTAAGAACTCAAGGCCTTTTCTATCTCTTCTGTGTTTTCCCCTCCACCAATGTAGAGAGAGGAATGGGAATGCCGGAAAGAGAGGGAGGGGAAATATCACAGGAGCAGAAGTTTTCCGGGCAGAGACCTGGCAGATGCTGATCAGGAGAGCTGGGAGCCTGCGTATTTGAAATAAGATAATACTCAACAAGCTTTTTACTACCTGAAAACTGGAGTTCAGTCCTGAATGGATATAAGTGAGTAAGGAGATTTACCACAGGGCAGTTAAAGGTAACAGAGAAAAACTAAAAGCAATCAATACATGTATTTTGACCAAGCTTAACTGATTCAGTGAACCAGTGAAAAGCACATTCATTATCTTTTCAGAACAATTTGAAATCTTTATCCAGAAATAACAACTTGAGACATTGTGGAGAGACTTCATTTATACTACAACAATCCACTCATTTAAGGCAATTAGACAAAGCGCCAATATTTTTTTGTGACTTGACGAATAATATGTCCTTGACATTCAATATGCCCACCCTAAAGTCACAAAGATGATTGAAAAACGAAAGCATTCATAGTGGGGTGACTAAGATCAAAGGTGTGGATTGAATATTTTAAAAGACTACCAAAACGAAAGGCCACTTAATGTGGGAAATATTATTTTTTTAAACCAAAGATCTCACTGCCATTTATTTAGAACCTACTATGTGCATTTATTTAGAACCTACTATGTGCACATCAGCAGAGAATTGCCGGAAGTCCAGGCTGGGTTTAGAAGGGGTCGTGGTACTAGGGATATTGTTGCTGATGTTAGATGGATCTGGGCTGAAAGCAAGGAATTCCAGAAGAATTTCTATCAGTGTTTCATTGATTATGCAAAGGCATTTGACTGTGTGGATCATAACAAACTGTGGCTGACTCTGAGAAGAATGGGAATCCCAGAACACTTGATCGTTCTAATGCGAAACTTATACTTGGATCAAGAGGCAGTAGTCAGAACAGAGCAGGGTAACACTGCATGGTTCAAAATTGAGAAGGGTATACGCCAAGGATGCATCCTGTCTCCATACCTTTTTAAAATGTATGCAGAGCAGATTATCCGAGAGGCTGGGCTCTATGAGGAGAATTGTGGCATCAGGATTGGTGGAAGATCTAGTAACAATCTGCGTTATGCAGATGACACAACCCTGCTTGCTGAAACTGAGGAGGACCGCATGCACTTGCTACGGAGGGTCAAGGACTGCAGCCTTCAGTATGGACTGAGGCTCAATGTCAAGAAGACAAAGATTCTCACCACTGGACCAATTGGCAGTGTCAGGATGGATGGCGAAGAGACTGAGATTGTTCACAGCTTCAGTTTGCTCGGCTCCACAGTCAACACTCTTGGCACCAGCAATCAGGAAATCAAAAAGCGTATTGCGATGGGAAAGTCTGCTGTTAGGGGCTTCTCCAAAGTACTCAGGAGCAACGGTGTCTCTCTGGAGACTAAGGTGCGCCCGATACAGGCCATGGTCTTTGTAATCGCTTGTTATGCATCAGAGAGTTGGACAATGACAAGGGAGGGAGGACAGAAGGGGAGTTGATGCCTTTGAGCTGTGGTGCTGGAGAAGAGTACTAAATGTACCATGGACTGCCAGGAAAACAAACAGATTCATCTTGGAGAGGATTAAACCAAGCTACTCCTTGGAGGCAAGGATTCTCGGGCTTCGTCTGACATACTTTGGACATGTTGCCAGGAGGGACGGGTCCTTGGAGATGGATATCATGCTTGGGAGGGTGGAGGGGTGGCGCAGGAGGGGAAGACCCTCTATGAGATGGATTGATTTGGTGACTGGGGTAATCGGGATGGGTGTGTCAGAGGCAGTGTGGTTGGCACAGGATAGAGCAGGGTTTAGGGCTGTTGTGCATAGGGTCGCTATGAGTCGGAAACGACTCGACGGCACATAACAACAACAACAACAACAACTATGTGCTGACCCTCATTGGCATTTATTCAGAACCTACTATGTGCTGAGCTTCCCTCCGGTGGGTTTTCAGGAGGCTGTACATACATTACACAGGAGAATATTGCTCATCTTTGCCCCACCAGGCGGTGGTGGGTTTGAACCACCAGAGACGTACTGCCTGTGGTTAACAATGCAAAGCAAGGAGAAAATATGTTCAGAGCAATGAATTATTGTGTTGCTACATTATTTGCCCACTCTTGGACTCTCTCCCAGCCTTGAGAACAATGGACAAACCTTGAAGATCTTGATATCAGAGTGGTCATTTTATAGTTTGAATGAAACCCAGGGAAGGAGCTTGATTCCAGGGTATTTTTAACAATTATAAAATCACATATTGGACCAACCAGTGATGAGGCGAGCCAGAGTAGCTTGGAGGGAAGAAGCAGCATATGGGGGCTTGTCAAATAAAGTCCCAAATCTGTGCTTGAATCTTCTGGCAGAAATTGTGGATTTAAAGAAACACCAGAAGAAAAAAAATTCTCCTTCAATTTCCTCTGAGAAGTGAAAGGCTTTTAAATAAAGAGTCACCGCTTGTCAAAATGCCAAGCACATGGATTTTGTGTAACTTGTACTTTGCAGTTCCACTGGCCAAACACTCATTCTTAGTATAAAAGACTTTTCCTCTGAGTGTGCTTAACCTCATATGACTTTGTCTTGTGTGTTATTTAAATCAGGTCACCTGTATATATTTTTTATGATAGACATTCTTCTTTATATGACCTTGAAATGTTGTCATTATGTGCCGTTGAGTCGCTTGTGACTCATAGCGACCCTACATACAACAGACCTAAACTCTGCTCTGTCCTGTGCCAATCACACTGTCTCCGATACACCCATTCTGATTACCTCAGTTACTGAATCAATGCACCTCATAGAGGGCCTTCCCCTCCTGCGCTGTCCCTCCACCCTCCCAAGCATGATATCCTTCTCCAAAGACCGGTCCCTCCTTACAACATGTCCGAAGTATGAAGTCATTACAGACTTACTCAATATAGTATTAGAAGCAAAATCACTGGACAAAGAGTCAGGAGATATGACATTGTCTATTTGTATGATTTTTTTTTTCAGGGTCAGCTCTTTCAGATTTCATTTTTTCATCCTGAGGTAGGATTGTTGAAATAGTACCTGTGAAAACGCTTCCAAGTAGACAAGTTCTGTCAAAGGTTAAGCCATCACTTCAATTGTTAGGTGCTACTGAGTTAATCTCATTACAGAACGAGGCCCCTGGGACAGAGTAGAGCTGCCCCACAGGGACTCCCAGGCTGTGATAATCACAGGAGTAGATTGGTCACGTCATTTTTCCCATAGAGATGCGAGGTGAGTTCCAGTGGAGAACTTCAGTTAGTGGGAGATTCTTACCCACTGTGTTAGCAGAGAATGTATCGTTGCTCTCAAGTCTCTTCTTTTGAAGTGTGGAGAAACAAAAGCACAGATAGAAGACCCAGAAGTTTTAGGGCTTAGTATGGATTTAAAGCAGACTTATTCACGGTATCTCAAACTTTATTCACAGATTTCAGTCACTTTACTTACTCAAGAATTTCAATAACTTCAAGGAGAGTATTTTTGTGGACAATGTTAGCTGGTGACACTGAGCAGATACAGTCTGGGTACACAGTGTGTTAGCTTTCTGTCTGAGAGAGCTTCATGCCCACGGTAGTAGGTTTAGAGGTGAATCTACTTTTAGCAGAGATAAAATCATCTGTATGATTCCAGATGGCCAGTCTTAAGGATATATAAAGCTCACCATGGACATCATAATGCAGCAGCTGTCCACACTCATCATAAAGAATGACAACAGCCACTCGAGACCATTTTACCCCAGTGAGGTCTATTTTTGACTTGTTTTAACATCACTGAAATTTCTTAGAGTGTAAAATATCATTTTATAAAAGTCAATTTAATCACTATCATATTTTTGTCAAACGCCAGCATATTGGCATATTACTGGTTCCCTTTCCTTGAAGAGCAAATTAGTTATTTCTGAACTCTGTCTTTCTTTCTTTCTGCCTGTCTGTCTGTCTGTATGTCTCTCTCTCTCTCCATCTATCTATCTATCTATCTATCATCAGTATTATTCTCCTTTTTTATGAGAGAAAACTTGGTGCATATAATCATATGGCATATTTAAGTACTTTATTCACAGATTTCATAGTTATATGTATTAATTACATTAATTAATTAATCACAGATTTCACAACTCCGTGTATTAATAAGCAATATATGCTTTAAGATATTGTTTGAAGATATTTTAAGATATTGTTACATTTTATGTATGTGGCATCATACTACATTTCCACTTAGCAATTAGCCATTTTTACCCAATATTATATTGATAAATTAGCTCCAGTTGATGTGCTTTACTAAAATTAAATAATACATTAAAATAGTCTGTTAATGCGCGTATAGTTTGTTTCCATTTTTTTCCACTTTAAACAATACTGCAATACACATACTTGGGTATGCATCCATGTACCCACCTGAGAGTTTTTCCATGTTATGTACCTAGAAGTAGATTTGGTAGATTGCTGTCTGCACTCTTGACCTTTCTTACATATTCATTTGCAAAGTGTTTGCCCAATTTCCCAGTGCTTAGTTTGTTGTTCCTATATTTTAAAAATGAACTTTTTAACATAAAAGTTTTCAAATATATAGGGTGCTCTGGATGTCTAGTGGCAAGAAACTGTGAAGCAATGCCAAAGGCACGTGGTTCAAGGCCGCTAGCTGCTCCATGGGAAAAGAATGGGCAATCTCCTCGTGTGCAATTAACTGCCTCTGACAACTCACGGGAGGGTCAGCTATGAGTCAGTTCCAACTCTATGGTACAAAATAATGCATTAGGAAGAGAACACTGTCATAAATCTCCATGCCTCTATTATTTACCCTCAAAAATAAATCAATCATGTTTCTTTGTTGCTCTGTAAACCTACTGGTTTATTTTGAAGTAAATGTAAACTGGACCATTCCATTACACCAGAAACTTATATTATAAATTAGAAATAAAATTTGATATAAGCAAAAAGATGAATGTTAGCATATAAAATTTAACCTCATAAAACTATCAAATAACTGATATTATTGTAACCACCAGTTGCTCATTTATTACTATTTTATGACTTTTTTTTTCCAAAGTAGGATCCAAACAAATACAAAATTGCATTTTGTTGTTGGGTCACTTAAGTTCTTTTTTTTTTTTTTTCATTTGTAAAGTTCTCTCTCTCTCTCTCTTTTTGCCATTGACTTGCTAACACAACAGTGATTATTTCCTAGATTTTGGACTTGGTTCATTGAGTCCCTGTGGTGTTACTTAACATTTTCCTATCTGTGTTGTTATTGATCAACAGCTGACCTGCCAAGAGGTTTTCAAAGGCAATAAATCTCAAGGAATGAGATTTCCTATCTGTATCCTGTGAAGCAGCTCATGGATTTGAACCTCTTACTTTGGGGAATTGCAGCATAATTTCTTACCACTAGGTCATCTGAACTTCCTATTTTATCTTAATATAGCCTATGAGTTGATAGAGTTAACAGTTTTGATCAGATTAAAGATTGATGGTATGGCTCAGTACACCTTAGTCCCTAGACTGATATCATTACTCTTTAATACATTGGAGAGGTCCCTGGCAGTAGACTGAACCAATGTAATTAATTTTGTTTATTTCTTAACTGCTCGTGCTAAGATTTTTTATTGTGGAGCTGAGGAAGCTAATTCAGTATTTCTTTTTGCCTTTGCCAATTAAATTTCATTTCTAAAGAACTTTTCTTTCATTAACTTTTGGTTGACACTGAGATAGAGGCAAAGTTGAAAACACAAGCCAACTATGTGATTTCTTTCCTTTAACAATTTTCAGTACAATTAATTGGCTAATGCCCACCAATAGAGATCATTGCATCATCTGCATATTTGTTTCTACTGTCTGTTTTCCCCTTGGTTTTTCACTTATATGGGCTTATGATGTTGAGATGTTGTATATATATAAATTAAAATCCTGTAGAGGCTCTAAACCAAACCTGATAATGTTGAGTCAATTCTGCTCATAGCTACTCTCTAGGCTTATGATGTTGAGATGTTGTATATATATAAATTAAAATCCTATAGAGGCTCTAAACCAAACCTGATAATGTTGAGTCAATTCTGCTCATAGCTACTCTCTAGGACAGAGCATAACTGCTCCTTATGGTTTCTAAACTGGTGAATTTTTAAGGAAGTTGACTGTCATCTTTTTCTTGCAGAGAAGCTTGCCAGCTGCTTGTTTTGAATCACTGACTTAGTGGTTAGCAGTCAAGAACATAATCACTGTGCCACCAGGGGTCCTTCATATTCACTTGAGTTGCTTTACTATTTTCTCTAGTAAGAACTGAGAAGAAGTAGACAGGCAGGTGAACTTACTTCAGAGGTTAAGTCAAAATTGCCATTCATTTATATAAGAATCAATCTCTATATATTCTGCTCTGTTTCCAAAGTTTATCCCTTGAGAATCTTGAACTTTCACTTGCATAGGTACTGGTACCCCTCACCTGGTGGATCTTTATTTCCTTAGCACCAGAGACTATGGTAAATTCTGTTGTGCTTTTCAACTGTATAAACTTTTAGTGTCGAGCCACATGTAACTTCAGAATAAGGCAAATGTTTTAAAGTGGGCCACTGAACTTATATTTGTATGCTATTGAGTCTCTAAATTTGTCACTTCTGCTCCATTCCTCCCCCAAAGCCCCAAAACTCTAACCAACCTAGGAACCAAAAAACTAAAATAACCCAAACCAAACCCACTGCTGTTGATTCGGTTCTGACACATGTTGTTGTTAAGTGCTGTCGAGTTGTAGATGACTCATAGTGAACCTATAAATGAAAGTCCTGAACATGCATAATTTTCATCATTTCTCCAAGTTCATAGTTTCCAGAGGCAAGTTATTTTGGAAGTGGATGTCACTCCTGCTTCCATGCCTGTTTTGATTTTAGAGCTCCACCAAACACTGTCCACCATGAGTAACCATTATCATATTTAACACATCAGTGTAACAGTGTTTGCCATCATAGAAACTCCAAGTTACCTCTGTACAGCAAATTGACAGACCAGTGCTATACCACTTAGAAGAATGTTTGACTGAAAACAATTAAAACCAAGCCAGAGTGCTGCAGGCCTAAGGGCCACAGACCTGAGGGTCCAAGTATTTTTTAAATATGAGGTCAAATCCAATCAGCTCACAACCCGGTTACAAGAAACAGAACACACCTAAGCCTCAGCCAAACAGAAAACAAACCTTTGTAGAATCCAGCTGCTCCACTCATCTTCCCAAACGGAAAAGCATTGGGTTGCCAGTTTGAAGCAGCTTTCCAGCTTGGGAATTTGTGTGGAGCAACTGTACTCTACAAAGGTGTGTTTTCTGACACATAGTGTCATGCTATTATTTCTCTAGGGCTGCAAATCTCACCAGTAACGTGCATACTCACCTCCAATCTTCTGTAGAGTGGTTGGTGGACTGGAATGACTAAGACATTATCTATTACAACAGCTTCATCTTGCTTGGATCCACAATTAACACCCATGGTATTAGCATTCAGGAAAAAGGAGACACACTGCACTGGGAAAATCTGCACTCAGGGACCTCTCCAAATTAGTGAGGAGTAACGGTTTCAGTTTGAAGACTAAGGTGCATCTGATTCAGGACATGGTCTTTCTGATCACTTATTATGCATCTGAAAGCTGGACAATGAATAAGAATGACAGAAAAATAATTGACACCTTTGAGCTATGATATTGGAGAAGAGCACTAAACATCCTATGAAGATCAAAAGAACAAAGAGATGTCTTATACAGGGTGCAGATGGAGTGCTCTTCGGAGGCAAGAATGATGGGCTTCACCTCACATATTTTGGAATGTTGATAGGAGGGGCTATTCCATGGAAAAGGACATGATACTTGGAAGGGTGGAGGGTCAGCAAAGGAGAGGAGAACCTTCAACCAGGTGGATTGACATGGTGACTGCTGCAATGGGCTCTTCTGTGTCAGGAAGTATAAGGATGGCTCAGGATAGAACAGGGTTCATATCTTATGTTCATAGGGTTACTATGAGTCATACTTGACTCAAAGGCACCTATCCACCACCACTACCACCACCACCACAGCCTTATCAACTAAACCCCATGCTTGCTAAAATCCCTGTTCCTCAGCAGCAGCCCTTTGGGTAAACTGGAATCTTAGAATCTGCCCATACAAAATGTTTCTAGGGCTAAGTGGCTTCATATGATGACTTCACCTTCTCTGGGGCGTTCCATCATGAGCTCTAGTGGTTTAATCTATAGGGAATTTGTGCTGTCAATATAATGTCCTCACTGTTCTACTAGTGTGACTCTATCAGTAGGGAGAAAGATGAACCACAGTCTCATAAACCCAGTGGAGGGTCATTCTGAGTTAGTGCTGACTCAACAGCAATGAGTGAGTGTGAGTGGAGCTTTAAGCAGAGCCTTATGTGCTATACTAGTCCTTCTCCAAGGCAAATCTGTCCTCTGCACAGATATCAATTGCCATCAGGTTGATTCTAATTCATACAACCTCCGGTGATTCAATATAGAACCGCCTTCTATAGGGCTCATGGATGTGACCCTTCAGAAGCAGATCTCTAGGCCTTATTTCCAAGGGAACTGAGTTCAAACCACCAGTCTTTTGGGCAAGACCCTTCAGAAGCAGATCTCTGGGCCTTATTTCCAAGGGAATTGAGTTCAAACCAGCAGCCTTTTGAGCAAGACCCCGAGTATAACTGTGCCACCCCTGGACTCCTCCTTGGGTATACATTCTCTGTGCACCAAGAGATTTGACTTACATCTTAACCTTTTCTGATTCACTCAATTTCCAATTTTCAGCAGGTTTTGAAACAGAAAGTGAGCACATGTTGAAATCACTTCTGCTTTGAGGGAGGAAAATAGGCAATCACCTCCTGTGCACTTTACACCCTCAGAAACTCAACAGAGTGTCTGCCATAGGATTGTTCCTACACTGTGACAAGGAGTTTCCGTTTTTTGAGTTCGAGTCTCCAGATCTCTTCTCCTTTCTCTGCTCTGATCATTGTCCCTCTGCCTGACCTAAACCTAAGTACTCAAGCTTCTTGCCAGTGCCCAAACTGACAGATGCCCCCAAGGAAGAGATACTGCAGAACGTCTGCTCATTGCTCAATTCTCTCGTCTCTGTAACACTCCTTGTTGAGTCTTATGACCCTTATTGCTTTAGAAGTTCTCTGATGTTTTCAGGATATAGTTTCTGTCTTTCACACTGCTTTTCCAATTATTTTTATTGGAAACATCTTCCATAATCTCTTCCACTCTACTGAGAAATAGAAATCTAGTCAGATTTCTTGGGTACTTTTCCTCCCTACTTCTGTCTCTTTGTTCATAATAGAAAATATTTCCTTCACAACTCTAACATGTTAATCAAAGTCTTGCAAAATTGAACACATTGTGATGCCTTCAACATTTTATTCTCCTGTGAAACTTTTCACTTTTAGCACGAGAGTTATTGATGTTCATTCTTGCCATATAACCAAAACTAAACTAGTTACTGTAGAGTCCATTCCAACTTGTAGTGACCCCATGTGTTGCAGGTGAGAATTGCACTTTATAGGGTTTTTCAAGGTTGTGACCTTTTCAGAAGAAGTCCTTATTATAACGTGCCTCTCTCTGTGTGGGTTCAAACCACCAATCTTTTGATGAGTAGTCCGGTTAGTAATGAAATATATAACCATTTGCAATACCAAGGACTCATGTCTACTAAACTAAGTTGACCACAGTCTCCACCATGTGGCATCTCTGCCAGATTTATCATTATTTTTCATGTTGATGCCCCTCTACTTGCCCCATTTTTGCAAATAATTAGAGAAACCATGTAACTTTTCATGAGTGCTAGATTACTTCTAAGAAGGAAAGGAAGTGCATTTAATAATTATGCTGTGACAAAAGATATAAATGATGACTATCTGGAGCATATGAAGACATATGCTCACCTATTTATAGTAAATGTTAGGTGGATGATTGAATAATAATATAGAAATATTTATAATAAGAAAATAAGCCAGAAATAGTACTGGGCTTCTCAGTCACTTTGGTAATTACTGGTAATATCAAGAGAATGAAAGAATTTTATTACTTCATTTTAAATGCCATAAAATCTCCAGTGAAACAGAATGTGTATATGTGTACCCGTTGTTGTTGTTAAATGCTGTTAAGTCAAGCAGGACTCATAGTGACCCTATCTATAACTATCATCATATTTCTAATATTCATAGCTTCCAAAGGCATGTTGCTTAGGAAATAGAAGCCACATGACTATGTAAAAATATTATGATATATAGCCACATTAACGATGGGGTTTTGCTGTATTCACAGAATTATACGTACTTTTTATTACATTCATTTGTTTTCTTCTATTTTTAAAATTGTCTAAAATACACAATACTTTTGTAATGGGAAAGTTGTAACTGCTATTTTAAGAATCATTTTAACACAACGTGGAAGTCAGGAATTACCTGATTAACATCTAAGTAAGAAAGACTTTTCTTTGTTTAGCCTTACCCCAAGCAACAAAGAAAGGATAAAGAAGCATGACTAAATTTTCTCTTGTTGAATAACAAGGACAATGTAAAAATAATGTTGTTGTTGTTGTTATGTGCCATCGAGTCACTTGCGACTCATAGCGACCCTATGTACAACAGCCCTAAACTCTGCTCTGTCCTGTGCCAATTGCACTGTCTTCGACACTCCCATCCCGATTATCCCAGTCACTGAATCAATCCACCTCATAGAGGGCCTTCCCCTCCTGCACAGTCCCTCCACCCTCCCATCTCCCCACCCATCTTCCCAGGTAACAACTGAAGACGCCAAACCGTGCAGCATTTGTTCCACAGGCCGCAGAGACAGGGTGGAAGGAGCCTCGCTGGCAGAAACCTGGGCATCTAAAAGCGTCCATCACACTCCCCACCCATCTTCCCAGGTAACACTGAAGATGCCAAACCACCTGGCATTCGTTCCAGCCCGAGGGCCTGCAGCCCTCGGGCCAAGAAAAAGCCTATTTACACACCAGTTCTACAGGATACATCACCTTTGCTCAGGAAACATTACGACTGAACTTCAGAGACATTGTTTCCAAGATAAGGAACTATGAGAAGTTGATGTGTTTGGAATCACAGAACCCAAGGAAGCTTCATATATAAGCTATTAGATCCAGGGCTGGTCAATGGGAGATAGATGTGAAGGGAGTGGGTAGAAGTGGATGGGTATCCTGGTGGATGGTGGAGCAGGGAAATAAGTGGGTAAAGACACATGTGCCAAAGGTAGGGACAACACTAACACTAATTTTTAACTCCATAATAAGGGATATACCTTTAACTTACTGGTCTGTCTGATACTTCTCTAAATCTGAACATTCACATTAAGACAGACTAGGAAGAAGGATTGGCTATCCATTTCTGAAATAGCAGGCCTCTGAAAATCCTATGTAAAAACAATAGTAAAAAAAAAATACCTAAGCAACTAAGAAAACCTGTCATGTTTTCCTTATTTCAGAATTCTAAAAAGTTGATCCAACAATATCATACACAATTAAAATGTTACTAAAGATTATTGTACGATGGGTTCAGAAAAATTCCATAAATTCAAGGTTGATTCAGAAGAACACAGCAAAGAATAGCATTGCTGATTGTCAGATGGATCTTGGTTTGAAGGAGAGAATACCAGAAAGATGTTTATTTATGTTTCATTGACTATGCAAAGACATTCAACTGCATGAATCATATTATACAGATAAATCGTGAAGACTGGAAATTCTAGAATGTTTACTTGTGTTGCTGAACCAAGAAGCAGCTAGCTGTTTGCATAGAATTAAGAGACGCTGCATGGTTTAAAATCAGAAAAAAGTGTATCTGGATTGTATATCCCCACTATAACTATTAGGTTTTTATGCTAAGCAAATGACTTCAAAAGTTGGACTATATGAAGAAGAATATGGCATCAAGATTGGAGAAATATAATGATGTATTGTGAACATGGAGAAAGGATGAAAGTTATACAAGTATTCAGGTCTTTTGCTCATAAGGTCGCTTGAGTTGTCTGTGACTCCACAGCATAATCAACAAGAGAGCTCTGTTAACCTCGTGGATAGAAAGTTATGGTATTAAGGCAAAGGTCGGTGATTTTAAACTGTGACCCTCAGGCCTGGTTTTCTTTTTTTTTTCCCCCCAAACATTCTTCTAGGTGATATAGCACTGGTCTGTCCATTTGCTGTACAGAGGTAACTCGTGGTTGCTGTGATGCTAAACACTGTGACACTGATCCGCCAAATGCGATAATGATTACCCATGGTGGACAGTGTTTGGTGGAGCTCCAGGATTAAAATAAGCTTGGAAGCAGGAGTGGCATCAACTTCCAAAACAGCTTGTCTTTGGAAACCCCATAAATATGGAGAAATGATGAAAGTTATACAAGTGCTTAGGTCTTCTGTTCATAAGGTAACTATGAGTCTTCTACGACTTGATGGCATTTAATACCACCACCACCACCACCAATGTTACATTGGGCAAATATGCTGTCATGGAACCTTCTAACATGTTAAAAAATAAGGATGCAAATTTAAAAACTAAGATGTCCCTAACCTGAGTATTCTCAATTGCTTCAACTGCCCATAAAAGTGGACAGTAAGTAAGGAAGTCCAAAGGAGAATATTCTTTCTCTCTCTCTCTCTCTCTCTCTCTCTCTCTCTCCCGCTCTCTCTCTCCCATGGCTGTTTGTTCAGAACCCACTCATAGCAGACCCTCCACTGGGTTTCTGAGACTGTAAATCATACAAGAAGAGAAAATCAGAGAGATATGACCTCTGAGTTAGCAGCACAGTGCCCTACAGACTACACCACCAGGGCGCCCTGAAGAAGAGTTCATTTCTTTGAAGTGTGATGTTGGACAGGAGTGCTGGCAGCAGGGACCGCCCAAAGAACAAACACATCTTTCTTGGTAGAAGTTCTGCTGGAGAGGTTCCTAGAAGCAAAGATCATGAGACTTGATCTCACACATTTGGGCAAATTGTCAGGAGGTTCAAGTCCGTGGTAAAGGCCATCATATTTGGAAAAGGGGAATCAGCAAGGAAAAGGAATCATTTTAATGAGACTGAGTGACAATGTGCCTGCAACCAAAATAGTACAGGGTCTGGCAAGGAGTCATTTGATTGTACAGAGAGTTGCTGTGGGTTGGAATCAACTAAACTGAACATAACAGCAATAACAGAGTACATTTAGTCCTAATCATGTGAACAAACTTTGGTTTACTGAAACGTATTTTGAGTATTTATTACCACATATAGGCATCTTTTTGCAATTCAAAAAGAGTTGCAAAAGTTGGGAATAGTGAAGAGGAATCAGTGGTCGGAAAGCATGGGCTTGGTGACAGGAATGAGGCTGGAGATAGAATGATTGAATTTTGTAGAATCAATGACTTATTCATTGCAAATACATTTTATAAGAGACACAAATGCAGGTTATACACATGGACTTCACCTGATGGT
>NW_006399852.1:5338915-5363569 GCF_000299155.1 Elephantulus edwardii
TTGGCGCAGGATAGAGCAGGGTTTAGGTCTGTTGTGCATAGGGTCGCTATGAGTCGGAAACGACTCGACGGCACATAACAACAACAACAACATAGGCATCTTTAATAATGAGAAAATTAAAACTCAAAAAACAAGTAAAAAAGATAACTTCTATAAAACAGAGAGAAGGATTAAAAAAAGTTTCTGTTGTTTCTATATCGTAGTTAGATGTGAAACTGCTAAAATGGCACTTTAAAAAATCATATTCTGATTCAGAGAAAGAAGAGAAAGGATGATGAAAGCAACTTGCCAATGCTAAAAAAAAAATGTTTCCTCAGGATGTTTTGAATAGTAAACCACTACTTGGACAGGCAGCATAAAATTTAAAATGACTGAGAATTAAAGGAGACTTAGATCACGTAAGTCTGGAATCTTGTTTGTTTTTCGAAAATCTTGACTGTAGCAGTAACCTCAAAATATGTTCCAATTAGGGTTTATTTTTATACTATTATTTGTCTTTTCAAAGACATTTTAATACTTTCATGTCAGCACCCATAAAACTTGAAAATAAATTAGAAAAGCAATTATCCTACAACTTTTGTTATCATGTTAGAATGTAGTCACCATTTCCCTAAAAAAGATTTTGATCATGTTCCAGTCTATTGAGAAAAGGGAAGATAATTATCAAAAGTTAGTATATGACAATGTCTGATTCCAGCCAAGATGTAGCAACATAATTCAGACTCAAATCAGTGTCTTCCATAAATTGGGTTACAACACAAAGGGAAAATACATGGGAGAATAGAAATAAGTATTGACTATGTGAAACAATAATTGAAACTAAGAAAAAAAAGTATTATTTTAAAACATCAACATAAAAGGCTCTGACTTAGATTGGGCAGGAGAGAGAGTTGATACATTAGGAATAAAAAAAGAGGTCATTATTAGAGGAGATTATATATTTAGAGGATAAGATATTATCAACCATATCATGTCAACAACAGAAAATGAAAATTTAAGATTAAATCCTTTGATACAGATACAGTTATTAGAATTGAAATGAGACTAACCGGACCTCTAAATAGTCTGGAATCTACTAAAGATATGTGTGTTACTGCTGACACAAAGGCCTGAGCTTCAAATCCACCAGCAGCTCCGTGGCTGAAAGATGGACCGTCTTCTACCGTGTGATTTCCTACTTCCAAAAATACTCCATTATGAGTGGATTCCAACTCTATGCTACATAACAACAACAGTTAGGTAATGACAGCTTTATCTCTGGGGGGAAAAATCCCCTGTATGCAGAAATTATATTACTAATAAATGTTTCAAATAAGAAATAGTGCCAATCTAGTAGAAACTATTTAAGGATTGGGAGGAAGTATATTTCAGCCATTATTATAAAGTCAGGATAACTCTGATATAAAACCGTAGCAAAGGTATTACATAAAGATAAATTACAGTACAGTATTCACCATAAATAGAGGTGTAAAATCTTCAACAAACTTAGTGGTGGAAATCCAAGAATATATAAGGGAAAAAACAATGAAGCATAACAAAGGAAGATTTATATCAGAAGTGCACTGTTGAATTCATATTTTAAAATGACTTAATATATTCTCCCTAATTCACAGAGTAAAATAGAAAAAAACATAATTATTTCAATTGATTCGGAAAAAGAATTTGACAGAATACCACACTCTTTATGATGAAGCTCTCAGGAAGGACATATGAGAAGACCTTCAACCTGATAAAGCCATCACTACCAATCCAGTCACCACGTTTGAATGCACCAGCTGCTCCACAGGAAAGATGGTCAATATCTTCCTCTGAGAGCCCACTGGAGGGCCAGCTACGAGTCAGTTCCAACTTGAGGGTATACAACAACAACCAAGAAAGAGGTGGAGGTCCCATCATACCCAATGATGACCTTTCTTAGCAGTGTTGGCAAGATTTGTTGGCATGTACCCTCAAGGCACTATCAGGTCATAATTGCCCTACAGGACACAGTAGAAATACGTGCCTCACAAGGCTGTCAATTTTTCAGATGTGGACTGCTAATTACTTTTCCTCTGGGGTTGCTGGTGAGTTTAAATCACCAACTTTTAGGTTAACCACAATCCTAGATCTTGAGTGACCACAGAAATGTTTCTTTTTTTTTTTCTAAAAAGGAACATATTTGCAGTTTTTTCACTATCTGTTGTTAAGGCAATATATAAAACTTGTTGGTTAAGATGTTGTGTACTGTTGTGTTGGACCCATAGCTGACCCTGCAGTAGGCCTTCGAGGGCAGTAAATCACACAGAAGGAGGCTGCCCATCTTTCTCCAACAGAACAGCTGGTGAAGTCCAACTGAAGACCTTTGTGTTGGTAGCACAATTCCTTGACACTAAACCACCAGGGCTTAATGATCAAGATGTTGTTTTACCAAAAGGTAGGCAGTGCAAACTTACCAGTTGCTCCCCAGGAGAAAGACATGGCATCTGTCTCCATAAAGATATGCAATCTGGGAACTCTAATGGGGCCATTCTATTCTGTTCTATTGGGTCACTATGAATTGGAAAGAATCTGACAGCAGCGGACATTTTTTTTTTTTTTAATTTCCAGTTCTACATAGCTCAATGTCAAGAAGACAATGATTCTCACCACTGGGCCAACTGGTTTTTTTTTTAATTTCCAGTTCTACATAGCTCAATGTCAAGAAGACAAAGATTCTCACCACTGGGCCAACTGGCAGCATCAGGATGGATGGTGAAGAGATTGAGATTGTTCACAGCTTCAGTTTGCTTGGCTCCACAGTCAACACTCTCAGCACCAGCAGCCAGGAAATTAGAAGATGTATTGCCATGGGGAAGTTGGCTGTTAGGGACCTCTCCAAAGTACTGAAGAGCAATGGTGTCTCCTTGGAGACTAAGGTGCACCTGATAGAGGCCATGGTCTTTGCAATCACCTGTTATGCATCAGAGAGTTGGACAATGACTAAGGAGGATAGAAGGAGAATTGATGCCTTTTATCTGTGGTGCTGGAGAAGAGTATTGAGGGTACCATGGACTGCTAGGAAAACAAACAGATTCATTCCAGAAAGGGTTAAACTGGGCTGCTCCTTGGAGGCAAGGATACTGAGGCTCTGTCTGACATACTTTGGACATGTTTCAAGGAGGGACAGGTCCTTAGAGAGGGACAGCGCAGAAGGGGAAGGCCCCCTATGAGGTGGATTGATTCAGTGGTTGGGGTAATCAGGATGGGTGTGTAGGAGACGGTGCGATTGGCACAGGACAGAGCAGAGTTTAGGGCTGTTGTACATAGGGTTGCTATGAATCGCAAGTGACTCGATGGCATATAACAACAACATAGCTTTATGCTTGAAATCATCCTTGACTATGTATTCCAAGTTCTGTAAAAAAAGGTTTATTTTAATAAGATGTCTAAACAGAAAAAGAAAAAGATGTTATTGTTATGTGCTTTCGAGTTGCTTGTGACTCACGGTGACCTTATGTACAACAGCTTTGAACACTTCTCTATCTTGAGTCAACTTCATTGTATCTGACACACCAACCCCCATTACCTCAGTCACTGAATCAATTCATCTCATCCAGGGTCTTCCTGTCTTGCATTGTCCCTCCATCCTCCCTAGTAAGATGTCCCTTCTCCAAGAATTGGTCCCTTGTTGCAACATGACAAAAGTATGTCAGGCAGAGCTTCAAAATCCTTGCTTCCAAGAAGCAGCCTGGTTTTACCCTCTCCAGGATGAATCTGTTTGTTCTCTTAGCAGTGCACAATAGAATGCTATTACTTTCTCTCTCTCTCCTTGATATCTCCTGTTGTTATATGTTGTCAAGTTCTGATTCACTCATAGTTGACCCTCTAAAATACTTTCAAAGGCAATAAATCACATGGGAGAAGAGTATCCCATTTTTCTCCACAAGGAGAGACTGGTGTACTCAAACTGCCTTTCTAGGGCTGGTAGTGCAACTTCTTACCACTACCAGGGCTGACACCTTGCTGTCTAGTTGGAATTAACTCATAGATGATCTGTCATTGGGTTTCTGAGGCTGCATCAGTGGAGAAAGATGGACAATCTCTTCTCTTGTGCTTTACCTCTGAAAACCTGCTGGAGGGTCAGTTATGAGTTGGTCTGACTCCACAGTACACAACAACAACAGAGCTGACAATTTTATCATCACCAAATTCTACTAGTGAAAGAGAAGAAAAATGACACTTAATGAAATTGACTGAAACAGTGACAGCAATAATGTGCTCTAATATCTTGATGTGGATGAGGAGGGCAGAGGATATGACAGGGCTTCAGATAAGTAGTCCATAGGATTGCTAGGAGTCATATTCAACTCAATAGCACCTCACAACAGCAACAACAACAACACCAATTAACACTAACAATGGGTATACTACAAATTGCCAAATTTTAAAAAGGCAAAAGATTTGGAAAGATAATTCTTTCACTAGAGCACTAGAGCGGATACATATGAAAATACTCCCAATATCATGCAAATTAAAACTATTATTACTACACATCCACCAGAATAGCTTAAGTGAAAAAGACTATCAATACCAAAAGGATCACATATATTCCTAGTAGAAATGTAAAATGATAAAACCATTATGGAAATATACTCAACAGTTTAAGTTAAATATTTTGTTGTTGTGTACCAACCACCTAGTTGACCTTCCAGTGAGTTTTCAGAGGCAGTTGACTATACAAAGGCATTTAACTGTGTAGATCACAACAAATTATGGCTGACCTTGAGAAGAATGGGAATCTCAGAACGCTTGATTGTGCTCATGCAAAACTTGTACTTGGACCAGGAGGCAGTTGTCAGAACACACTGCACGGTTCAAAATTAGGAAAGGAAAGTGCCAGAGATGTGTCCTGTTTCTATATCTTTTCAATCTATATGCGGAACAGTAAATTGGGAGGCTGGACTTTATGAGGAGCGTGGCATCAAGATTGGAGAAGACTCATCAACAACCTGCATTATGCAGATGATATAACTTTGGTTACGGAAACTGAAGAGGACCTGAAGTATTTGCTACAGAAAGTCGAGGACTGCAATATAGATTGAAGCTTAACATCAAGAAGACAAAGATTCTCACCACTGTGCCAAATGGCAGCACCATGCATAGTCAATAGAGCACAAATAGACATTCTTCTAGTATTATTTACTTTCAGCCAGGATCCATCTGACATCAACAATGATATCCCTGATGCCACAGCCTCTTCCAAATTCTGTTTAAACTTCTGGCAATTCCCTATATGGACTGTTACAGTTGTTTTTTAATTTTGCAGTCTGAAATTCACTGAATATGTCATCAGGATATGTCAATGATAACTGGTGACTGGAATGCAAACGTAAGAAACAATGACAAAGGAAGAGTAGTTGGAAATTATAGGCTTGGTTATAGAAATGAGGCTGGAAATAGAACGATTGAATTTTGTATTTACAAAGATTTATTCAATGCAAACACTTTTTCTAAAAGGCATAAAAGATGACTTTACATGGGATTTTACCTGGTGGACTGCACAGGAATCAGATTGACTACATTTGTGGAAGAAATCATTGTAGAAGCTCAATATCAGCAGTCAAAGTAGCCCAGGAGCAGACTGTGAGTCAGATCGTCGATTACTCATATGCAATTTTAAACTGAAGCCAAAGAAAATAAAATAAGTCCACAGAAACCAAGATATGATCTTGAATCAATTCCACTGGAATTTCATGATCATCATAAGAATAGATTTGAGACATTGAACACCAATGACAGAAGACCAGATAAGTTGTGGGATGATATCAAGGATATCATCCATGAAGAAAGCAAAATATCATCATAAAAACAGAGAATAAGGAAAAAAACTGAAATGTCAAAAAATACTCTAAAGATTGATAAGGCAAATCTAAGGAAAAGCATGTTAAAGTGAGAGAAGAACAGATGGTTTCAAAGGGCAACTCAGGAGGACAAGCTAAGTATTATAATGGAATGTGCAGAGAGCTAGAATTGGAGAATAAAAAGGGAAAAACTAGCTTTGCATTTCTCAAGCTGAAAGAACTGGAAACCAAATTTAAACTTTTTGTTGCAATGTTGAAAGATGCTAAGGGCAATATATTGAATGACCCGAAAGCATCAAAAGATGGAAGGAATGCGCAGAGTCACTGTAACAGAAAGAACTGATTGACAATGAAAAATTTTAAGAAGTACCATATGACCAGGAGCCAATGTTAATGAAAGAGGAAATAGAAGCTGCATTGAAGGCATTGGCAACCAGGATACCAACTGATTTGTTTCAATTAACAGATGCAAACTTGGATGCACTCATCAGTCTATGCCAGAAAATTTCAGGGTATATTCCAAGCAGTGGAATAGCTGGGTCACATGGAATTTCTATGTTCAGCTTTTTTGAGAAGTGCCAAACTGCCTTCCGGAGTAGTTATATCATTGTACAATCACACCAACAATGTATAAGAATTCCTATCTTGCCACATCCTCTCCAACATTTATTACTTATTATCCTGTTAAGCTTTGCCACTGCTACTAGAATAATCCATTCATTTGTTGATGGACATTTAAGCTGTTTCCATTTTTTTTGCTATTATGAGTAAAGCTGCTAAGAACACCAGTACACAAATCTTCATTTGTGTCTCAATTCTATTTTCCTCAAGGTGAAAACATGCTGCACCTTGGAGGCAAGGATTTTGAGGCTCCATCTCACATACTTTGGGTATGCTCCCAGGAGGAATCAGTCCTTGGAGAAGAATATCATGCTTGTGAGGATGGGGGGACAGCACAGGAGAGGAAGACCCTGGATGAGATGGGGTGACATAGTAACAGGGATAATAAAGGTAGATGTGTCAGAGGCAGTGGCTGTTGTGCATAGCTAGTAGTCACTCAACTGCACAGATCAACAACAATTATAAATGGTATTGCTTTCTTAGTCTCTTTATCTGTATTCCTTTGTGACTGTAGAGTGAAGTAACTCAGTCCCATAAGGACAAACACTGTTTAAAACTATTATTTTAGAATGAGTATGAGGATCCAAGGCAAAAGGGGCAGGGGGGAATGGTGGTGGCAGTGGAGTGAAGATGTGTGTGGGAGGATTAATCATGAGGTTGTACAATTGATGGGGGGGTGAGGGGATCTGGTGTGAAAAACAATGTATTCAAATTTTGTAAATAAACTAGTATAAAGAATGTAAAATAGAACATATATGAATGTATAAAAATTAATGTAATGAAAGAGTGTCTAAAACAGTGTATATGAATGAAACATACTATAAAAGTATTATTATATTAAAATAAAAAATATTTAAAGATAAAAACCCCACGTGAATGGACTAAGAAATTGTAGTACATTCACATGATGGAATACTAGGCAACACCTAGAATCAATGATTTTTTTTTAAGTAACATGAGAGAAGTTAGAGAACATCATGCTGAATAAACAAACTCAGTTTCATAAGAATAAATATTGCATAAGACAATTATTGTTAAATCAGAAATATAACTAGTAAGATGTCTATAAAAGTCCAAAAGAGTAAAGAGGAGTAGTGTGGCTGAAGATGGGGAAAGAGACAAATCACGGGGTTACAAGAATTTGGTGGGGGAAGTAGAGGGTAAGGGGATTAGGAAAGATTCATTGGGGACCTGAAAAGAGGGATAAAAGTGGGCATCAATCAGTGCTGATTAATTTTATAAAACACAATATATGGGAATGATCGCATGAAAAACAAAGTGAATGAAGCAATGTATAAAACACTGTATGTGAATGAAACACATTGTATATAAATTTTTATGCATATCAATACAAAATAAAATGAAATTTAACGTTTCATAGTGCAGTTGAAAAAAACCCATCAATATTATATCCACCCATGGATTTATTTCAGCTCACTGCCATTGAGTTGGAACTGTCTCATGGATGACCCGCCAGTGAATTTTCAGAGATTGTAATTTAATGGGAGGAGATTCCTTACCTTTAATCCCTGAAGCTACTGGTGCGTCCAGTCCAACAGAGAGGCTCTGCCTTTGGGTTAACAATGCCACTCCTTACCAATTAATTCATAATGCAGTTAGAGATGTAATGTAATTAGTTATCTTCACAGATTAAGAAAGCAATTAATCATCGAGAAAATATATAGAAGTGAAAGGAAAGAGTAATTTATTTTGTGGCTTTTATATGAACGTGATAGGTAATCCAATGATTAATGCAAGGATATGTCTCCTAATAAAATAATTATGTTAATGGGAAAACAAGGGGAATTCATTCTTTTACAACCAGTGTCTCAGGTCAGTGGGATGATGGGCAATCTCTTCTATGATTTATACCCTTGGAAACCCAGTGGAGGGTTGGCTGGAGCTGACTCTGACTTGACAACAATGAATGTGAGATTTTAAAAATTAATTAATTAATGAACATCAGTAACTGCTACCATTACAAAAGACACAGCACATATCACAATAATATCTGTATTATAAACGAAGGGACTGATACAGAATCTTATTGAGCCTCTGCATCTAACTGCCAATTTACAGGAATAAACAAGGACACAGGATAATGTTAAACTTCAGAAATACAGACTAGATAACTTGTAAGAATTGGATGGTGCCGGAAACTGAGACAACAAGGAATTTAAAAGTTTGAGCAAACACATTTTTAAGAATGTCTAGGGATGCACACTCAGTTGTGGCTCTATAAAGAAATTACAACAAATGTTAACAACACACATTTAGGAGAGTACTTGACGAATGTGAGTAGGTTGCAATTACATGTAGGCTCCTGGAGGGATTTCTGGGTGGTTCTAAGGGCTTGGTTGATTGTCACTAGTGCCTTATAAATGTAATAATCCAAATCTTGGGTTTATTTGGTTATTATATCTACTTTTAGGCGGATATCACTGAGGTATCCTTGTGGGAAGACGCAAGGAAAAATGGCTTGACACAGTGACTATGCCAACGTACTTAAGCAAGACAGATGCCGTAAGGAAGGCACAAGATCCAGCAAGGTTTTGTCCACTTGTTCACAGAATCACGCTCAGCCAACATAATGGCACTTAACAACATACCTGTGTTTTACTTGACAATAAAAGTGGTTGATAAAATAGTGCACGCTCTAGTTGTTAGTTGCTATCAAGTTAATTCCAGTTCATGGTAACCTCATGTATCCAGTATAGAATTGTTTCATAAGATTTTCCAAGACGTAAATCTTAAATAAATAAATCACAAAATCTGTCTTCCAAGGGCCCTGAATGAGTTAATGAGTCAACTTCCCAGCTAGTTGTCAGGGACTTAACCATTTTTGCCACCCAAAGAATCCTATATGATAATTGTGATCAATAAATGAGATAGTACATGTGTGGTGCCTATTGTAACTGTGTCATTATTTCTATTGATGCTGTTTCCATCACAGAATTTAACACAATACCTAGAGTACATAAGGCACAATCAATAATTGTTGAATGAATGATCTGGTTAAGTAATTTAGAGTATGGTGTGAAGCAATACATTATTTCAATTTCTTCAGGAAGATCATTTGTTAAAGATTATTAAACTTGGTTATTTAAGGAGAAATTAATAACATTTATTTTTTCTTATCCACTCAGTGATATGGAGTTGGGACCACTTATACTTGACCCTCCAGCAGGTTTTTGGAGGCTGTGTATCCCAGGGGAAGACATTACCCATCTTTTTCCCATGTGGTTGTGGGGGATTCCAACCCACAGGGGAGCACCACTTGTACGTTTGCAGTGAATCTTCCTCCCACTATGCCACCAGAGCTTTTTCTAAGAGACAATTGTAGGGTCTCAAGAGTGTATATAAAGACTCACAGCTGTGGGCACATAAATTGCTACCCACAGGACTTGACTTTGTTTGTGTCATTGGTGGTGGCTTGGGTGTTTTTGTTTTAATTTTGTTTAGGTTCTGTTTGTTTTGGGATTGATCCCACAGGTCCTTACAACTAAATTTGTGGCTATTATGCTACTCTCAAAAGGAGCTTAAAAAAACAAAAAAAAAGGAGCTTAGATTTTGGCACTAATTCCTGTATTTCAGGAGGAAGCAGTACTCTACATCATTTTTCCACATAATAGTAAGAAAAAGGAAGTTACTCTTTTTTTGTTAAGTAACTCCAATGCACACTGTTTAAATCTACTTTTTAGAATAAAATAATTGTGAGCACGAGCATCAGAAAATTAGCTTCTATACCTTGGGATGAACTGACTGTAAATGTCTGAATTTTAAAGGCTGAGAGTAAAATAATAGTAAGGCTACGAAACACTGATTTAGAACTGTTTCTTAAGAACTACTGGTTCCAAAAATCATTACTGCAGAAAAAGTACTATGTTATATGAATATAGCTTGTTCGTAAGTAGGAACATAGGTTCTGTCGCAGACCTAGATCAAGAGTTACAACCTCACCTGAATATTGCAGCAGCTTCCTTCCTGGGTCCTCAGTCGCCATCTTGGTTTCCTCCCCTGTGTAACTCTATTGAAAGGAGAGTCATCTTTCTAAAGCATACATCCAACTGGTCATGAGACACCACTGCTTTGGACTTAGTTGTTGTTGTTGGGTGTCACTGAGTCAATTCTGACTCTTAGTCATCGGATGTGACAGAGAAGGAGCATCCCACAAAGTTTTTCAGAAGCAAATCACCAGGTCTTGCACCTGCTGAAACACTCATTGGATTCAAACTGCTGACCTTCTGGTTAACACTGAAGTTTTATATTGTCAAGGGGAAAAAAAAAATCAAAATTCATTATGCTGTAATGAAGGCCTGCATAATCTGGTCTCAGGTAAATGTTACAGTCCCATTTCATGACCTTTTCCTGCTTACTTCTTCTGTTCCAGGCATCCAGAATTTCTTTCCTTTCCTTCTGCCACCAGTGTGCCTGACTGCTGACTGCGCCAAGCCTTCACAGTCAGCTTCTTAAAACACTCCTTCACAACTCTTGCTTCCCTTTCATTGTTCGGCTCTGTCAATTCGGTTTCAACTTGTTGTGACCCCACACACAGCAGAATGAAACACTGCCGGGTCATGGCCCTCCTCACACTCATTGATATGACTGAGCCCATTGCTGCAGCCAGGTTGAAGGTCTTCGTCTTTTTCACTGACCCTCTACATTTTCTAAGTATGATGTCATTCCCTAGAGACTTGTCCCTCCTAATAACACAGCCAATGTGCTAAAGACAAAGCCTCATAATCCTTGCTTCTAAGGTGGATTTTCTGTCTCTCTCTCTTCCAAAACAGATTCGTTCCTGGATACGGAAGTTCAGAGCTAGCACTTTATCCTCCTTCAGAGATCAAAGTTTACATGTCATCACATCTTGCTGGAAACATTTCCAGCTTCCCCATCTGGTTAAATCCCTTTAATAACATTCCCGTAACACCTAAGACTTCTGGGAAATTCTCACTGCACTTGGGATTACTCACCTAATGTCTGGTTTCCTGGTTAGATTTTAATTTCCACAATGGATGGGGCCCAACTGGCCTCGCAGGTGTTAGGTGATTGGAAAATGTTTGCTGAATGAATGAACCAGCAGTACTTTTCTTTCCAATCTCAAAAATGGGTGTGTTAGGCCTTGCAGCCAATCTAAAGATTCAGGGCAAAACTGATTTTGTAATAGAATTAGCTCTGGGATGGCTTTTATACCCTTGAAATGAAGTAAACATTGTTGTTATTGTTGTTATGTGTCGTCAAGTAACCTGTGACTCATAGCGACCCAAAGTACAACAGCTCTAAACCCTACTCTATCCTATGCCAATTGCACTGTCTCTGACACACCTACCTCCATTACCACAGTAACTGAATCGATCCATTTCATTGAGGGTCTTCCTCTCCTGTGCTGTCCCTCTCCAAGGACTGGTCCCTCCTTGCAACATGTCCAAAGTATGTGAGACAAAGCTTCAGAATCCTTGCCTCCAAGGACCAGCCTGGCTTCACCCTCTCCAGGACGAACTTGGATGTTCTCCTGGCAGTCCATGATATACTCAATACTCTTCTCCAGCACCACAGCTCAAAGGCATCAATTCACCTTCTATCTATCATCCCTAGTCATTAGCTGGAAGAAATTGCTGTCAATACTTCTGGAACTCATTTCATTTTCTTTTTTTATTATTATTAATTTTAATAGACATTTACAGAGATTTTGGATTTCCATTCATTCATTGCCGCACTTTTCTCCCTTCCCACCCCTCCCCACCAGCTCGCTCCCCCCTCCAAAAAGAACAAGAAAAAAAAATATTCCTTCATTAGTATACAATTCTCACATCCCTTCCCCCCCCCCACCCCGAGTACACTTCTCTATGCAACCTTAATTCTGGATTCCTGTACACTATGGTTTCTCTTGTCTCTGCATATTCTCACAAAGTAACTTCTCTACCTTGTATATGCTCTCTGACTCATAGCTCTGCTAAGATCCTTCCTGGGGCCAAACACCAGATTGGAGGTTCCTTAAGAACATTCACTCTAAAAACAGGATAAATTATGTATACTGTATTGAAACAGATGAGGGAAAGAACAGATTAGAGGCGATATACGATTCAGTATTATGGTTAGCACAGGAATCCAGAACTAAGGTTGCATAGATAAGTGCAGTCGGAGTGGGGGGTGGGGGGAAAGGATGGGGGAATTGTATACCAATGAAGGGTTTTTTTTTTCCTTTTTCTTTTTGAAGAGGGGAGTGAACTGGTGGGGAGGGGTGGGCAGGGAGAAAAGTGCTGCAATGAATGAATGGAAATCCAAAATCTCTGTAAATGTTTGTTAAAATTAATAAAAAATACTTTTTGAAAAACAGCTGCTTACTAAAATATCCAGGCTGTTGTTATTAAAAAAAAAAAGGACATTCATTCTGCCTTCTGTCATAGAGCATCATGCCACCATAAAGACATGGCCTCATGAATGTTCTTTCTCTACACTCTAAATTCTGTGAGGTCAAATACATCTATTTTTTTTAGCAATAAATAGTCTATAGTTTGTAATAAAGGATCTCTGGTGGTGTAGTGGGAAGGAGTTGTGCTGCCAACCCAAAGGCCGGAGGTTTGCATCCCTCCCAGTTCCACTAGAGAAAGACTCTCTTCCTGTATGATTTACTGCTTCTGAAAACCCACGTGAGATTCAGCTATGATTCAGTTCTGAGTTGACAGTAGTGAGTTGCTGCTGTTCAGTTAAGTTTGTAATAAAATATGCTCTTTACATTTTTAAAGACATGATTGACTAACAGAAACCTTATTCAAAAAGTCTGTCACTTGTTTATATTTTAGCACAAATATTTGTATGTACTGCACATATATCTATTTAATAGAGTCAACAGGAGTAAAAAAATAGATAAACTTTTAAACTATAAGCAGACACCTTGCAGGAATGAGTTGTTTGTCGTAGGGCCTCAAGATCAAAGTATTCTGAGATATGAAGGCTTATCAGCATAGCATCACCCACAAAGACAATGCTCAACTCTCTATAGTGGTGAGTAGCAAGTGGGGACTTGAAAACTGGTGAGCAGTCATCTAATGGGCAATTATTTGTCCCTCTTTGCCTGGAGCAAAGAAAGGTGAAGAAAATCAAAGACATGTGGAAACAATCAGCACGAATGCACCTTCTGAACCTCAACTTCGACAACTCTGATATCAGAAGAACTAGATGGTACCCGACCACCATGCTAACACTCTGAAAGAGGTCACAACAGAGGGACCTGGATAGACAGGGAGATGAAAGAACAAAATATCACAATAATGGCCAGGCTTACTTGCTCTGACAGAGACTGGCAGAAATCTCAAGACCGTGTTCCTCAGCTGACCACTGAGCCTGGAATTACACTTACTTCTGTGGCTCAAGTTACCACCAAACCATTGACAGTTACACCAGACAGTGAACAGTTGTACCAGTGAGTCCTGGGAAGAATCAGTTCTACAAGGTCACACAGGCATTTTCTGCACAAGAGGGCATAGAGGCAGGAAACAAGGGAATGGATGGATGACTGGAAATAAGAACAACAGAAAGACAGTAGGGAAAGTGATGATAAAAGGTGGCTATTGTAATCAATATGATAAAACAATATATATTTTTATGGATGGTTAAATGGAATACAAATATGTTCTGTAAAGTTTTACTCCAATTTCAATAAATATTAAAAAATAAAATCTGCCACTTGCAATAAGACATGATAGAATCAGTAGCTGAGGTCACCCAGCTGGCTGATGGAAGATAGACAAAAAACCTCTACCCCCCCAACACTGACTCTTGCCTTATTACCATTAACTGATTGTATTTTGATCACGTAGATTTTAATTTTTTTCTTTGATTTTAACTTTTTTGACTTCCCATCCCATCCTGCTCTGAGCCAAATGCCATGAGCAATGCAATATTTGATCAAACAGAATCTTTTTCTAATTCCCATCATGTTTGAAAGCTTTCACTTATTTGGAGCAAGGTAATAGAGTGATCCATTTTTATAACTAAGAAGTTGAGGAGAAGACATGATTTCTTAGTGCTATTCATTTCTTTTAAGCGGTTGTTTTTCAGTGTCTTTAGCAGCATCACCCAGGGACATGGTCTAATTTTGTTAGCAGCAGCCTCCTCATATATTGTGAAGTTAATCTATACAGAGAGTATTGTTAAGTTGTCTTAATTTATAGGTGATGCTCCTTGCCCTCTAGAAATACAACTGAATTATGCACGTATTTTGGAGTAGACTTGATTAAATATTTGTTGATTTTCTTTTTTGTTATGTTAACCAGTATCAACAACAAGCTTTATTAGTGTGTTGTGTTTTTTTTTTATTGCTGCTCTCTATCTTGTGATATATTTCAGTTAACACAGAGGGCAATGTTCTTGGGTTTCATATTCCTTAAAATAACATCTTTCCTCTTATTTCTCCCTGAGATATCTAAGAGGACTCTTACAGCCAAGAATCTAGAAAATAGCAAAAACAAGAGCTAGTTTTTCTATTCAATTATCTTCACCTCTCTTTATAACAAATCTGTCAGCGTAACAGAGATGTTTCCTCCTTTTCATTTGCACACCATCTCAAAGTTTTGACAGTCACTCCTATTTTGCATGTATCACTGATTAGCCACCTGTAGGTTTTCTGAACAGTCTTCTAGATACAAAAACAACAACAACAACAACAAAACAGTACTAAGGGATGACTTAGCACCCAAGGACTGGAGTTGGATAAAAGTGAGTTGACCCTCAGGGGAAACACAGGGGTTTGTATATGGTACAATCATACCCTCTGAGTGGGACACTGTCTCGTTACCCTACCCATAGGGTAAGTTAGGGTGGACTTATGGAAGACAATTCTGTTTTTTTGTGACTTCATCTTTCATCCATTACTGACTGAAAGAGCCTGAGGTAGATGCCTGAGCCAAGCTGAGCCAATCAGTTCTTCTCTCTGTGGTGTACAAAACTACAGGAAATGGAATTCATACTTTGAACATTTAGACTTTCAACAACTTATAAATGCAGGAACATTGGGATGCTAGTTTTTGGCTTGAGCATGGAGGCCCAAGAAATGGAGAAAGCAGATATAATAAGTGAGATGAGGAAGAAAGGCAGAATTACAGGGGGTGAGTTAGAGACACCTGGCACAGTTCTATACAGGATCTTAGTGAATTATGGGGTCTGAAGTCTTCCTAATCTTATGAACATGTTATCATATTCTTCATCTTAAAATTAAATACTTTCCTTTGCTTTGTGTTTTTTGTTGTTGTTATGTGCCATTCGAGTCACTTGTGACTCATAGCGACTCTCTGTACAACAACCCCTAAACTCTGCTCTATCCTGTGCCAACCTTATTGTCTCTGACACACCTACCCCATTACTCCAGTGACTGAATCAATCTATCTCATTGAGGGTCTTTCTCACTTGTGCTGTTCCTCCACCCTCCCAAGCATGATGTACCTCTCCAAGGACTGGTCCCTCCTTATAACATGACCAAATATGTCAGACGAAGCTTCAGAATCCTTGCCTCCAACAAGTAGCCTGGTTTCACCCTCTCTAGGACAAATCTGTTTGTTCTTCTAGCAGTCCATGGTATGTTCTGCACTCTCCTCCAGCACCACAGCTTTGTGTAAGCATAAGTTACTTTCTACAACTTGCAGCCAAAGCATTCTAGTGTATGAAAATACAGTTTCTGTTCTCATGATCTGAAGCTCCAATCTCTCTAGTACAATCTTACTTTCTCAGTTGTACAAAGTGCTTATCTTTTTGGTCTTGGATTAACACACTGTCCACATTGTCTGCCTCCCCGTAAAGTCAATAACACTGTACACAGGGCACAAAGGCAACAGATGGAGTGTGAATGACCTCATATTTCCCAAGCTCCTGAGCAGTGGCCAACCCTGGACAGGATGCCAAAGCCTGTCAAGCAGGCGTCCTTCTTTCTTCACATTCATCTCACGCTGAGTACCACTCACCTGCTCCACTATCCACAGGATATTCACAGAACTCCCCTGTGCTGCACAGTATACATATATTTAATACTGCATAAATGTACATAACAGGGACAGTTCACAGTCTCAATTTTCAGAATAGTACAAAGTTCTATCTAAGTATTTAAACTTTCATTACTTTCCCCTGTTATAATTTAGTTATATAATTTATAACTCAAAGCTAAAAAAAACAACAACAAAAACAACAACCCCAAATAACTCAAATTTGTTCTTGTACAAGTCAGAGGTAGTAAATCATAAGAAAGGAAATTGTCCATCTTTCTCCTGTGAAGCTGGTGGATGTGAATAGCTTGTCTTTACATTGGGAGCACAACTTTTGACCCACCTAGGCCACCATAACAATTTCTTAGATTTTAATATGTGCCAGACACTGCTGTGCTTTTTGCATAACTTTTCCTATTGAATCTTCCTTATAACCTTATGAAGAAAGCACTACTGCCACTCTTTTTATAGAAATATATTCAAGTCCAACAATTGTTGCTGTTATTATTAGGTGATGTTGAGTTGAGTATGATTCAAGGTAACCCTATGAGCAACAGACTTGAATCCTGTCTTTAACCTGTGCCAACCTCACCATCTTTGGCACATTTGAGTCCATTACCGGAGTCACTGGGTCAATACACCACCTTGTTGGAGGCTTGCTCTCTCTTCTACTCATCTTCCATCTTTTTAAGCATGATTTTCCTTTTCACGTGTTAGATTTTTCAGCAACATGCCCAAAATAAGTGAACTGAAGCTTCCCCATCTTTACGTCCAATGAGCATTCACGACTGCACCTTTTCCAAGGCATACATTTTGTGTTTGGTGGTAGTCCGTTGAGAGCTCTTCTCTAACACCACAATTGAAAAGCATCAATTCTTCTTCAGTTCTTAAAAAAGCAGTCTTGGGTTGAACAGAAATCTGACTTTCAACGTGTCATCCATTCACATTAATAGAATTTTTCTATTAGTTTAAAATAAAAATCCAAAGTCATTTATTGATAGGCTGATTCCAACTTAGAGTGATCCTGTAGGCAGAATATAATTGTACCAAGGAATTTTTAAGACTGTCTTATTTTCAGAAGCAGACTGCCTCGTTTTCTTTCCACAGAGAGGCCGGAGAGTTCAAACTACCAGCCTTTCATTTAATAGTCACACTACTTAAAACAATGCACCACTGTGGCTCCTTCCTATCAGTTTTCACATTTGATTGTATTGACTTGCTTTGTAATAGTATTAAACCATGAACTCTTTGAGGGGCGATTCCATATCCTACTCATCTTCTTTGAAGGAACGAATGACAAGGTGTATTACTGACTAATAGCTCAAGGCAGAGTGGTAAACAGAAAAAAAAATACCGAAAACAACGACTGGCTTTCCCTGTTTTATAAAGAAAGAACCATGAGCTCTAAAAGCTTGAATTTATTAATTTATAAATGATATTGCAAGGTCATTATAAATATTGATAGAAAAATATTTCTGAATTTAGGTTAGAAATGCATTATTAGATGTTAACTCTGAGGACTTGATCAGTATAAACCATACAGATAGTTGAATTTAAAAGAAATGTTAAATGTGATCAATGTTAAAAAGGAATTATGCTCTCAGTGAAGCTGTTCCATGATCTGCACCCTATGGTCTCAGTTTAGAACTTCCTAATACAAGGTTTAATTAAGTATTAAAAGTAGCTCGTGCGCTCTCTCTAAAGGAGCTTTGATGATGTAGCCCATAACGTGCTGCCCTACTAAGTAGAAGGCCACATTCCACTAGGGGTTCAAATCCACCGGAAGCTCAGAAAGACACAGATGGGAACTCTCTTCCTGTTAAAATCGAAAGTCTTGGAAACCTGGTGGAGGGTCAGAAGGGGTTATAACTGACTCAATGCCATTGAGTCTGAGGAACTCCTTTTTTTTAATATCAGTTTTTATAGAACAATTTCACAGAAAAGTTCTGAGAGTTTCTATGTACCACCTTCCTCATCTGCACATTTTCTCCTGCTATTACTCCGAGGCCCTCAGGCCTGCCTTTAACTGTTTTTGGTGACGGAAAGTCTGGTCCTCTAAAGATGCACAGCCCAAGAACCCGCTGAAGGACTTGGCACTAGGAGAGCGGATTAGGTCTAGTTTGGCGTATGGAATGCAACAACGACTATATCCCTACAAGGACATTTGAAGACAAATATATGTAGACACAAAGAAGACACATAAGGGAGAACGCTGTGCAGAAGGGGAGCCAGAGATTAGAGTGAGAAATACAGAAGGCAAGGAAACGCAAGGATGCCAGTAACGGCCAGACACAAGAAAAGACAACAGAGGGGAGAACCAAGGATTTCTAGTCCTTTCAGTGAAAGCTGAACAGGTGAGGACAGGTTCATCCCCAGCGGAGTCGGACTCTCGGTATGTGGTTGATTTTCAAAATGAAGTTCCTAGTCCATCAGTTTAGATATTTGCCACATGTCTGAATGGAACTATGCTAATGATGTGGATGGAGTAGCAGCTTCTGGGTAGAAACATGCAAAAAAAAGAAAAAACAACCCCAAAACCAAAAACAAGACAAACCAACCAATGAACCAACCAAACAAACAAAAAACCCCCACAAAGGTATGTAGAGCACTAAGGAGGAGTTTGGTCAACCTTCCCAACATGCCAGGTTTAGCCTGATTCAGTGGCAGAAAAGAGGAATCACTGTCAGCCAGAAAGAAAAATCTGAGAGTCCAGAGAATGTCTATTTGGGCCAGAGACTCTGCATCTGAGAGCAGATTAGAAACAGTAGCAGACAACAGAGAATCAGCAACTGACATGAGACAGAACTGACCTGACACTGCTGCCTCAGGGAGCTGGAGTCAAAGTCGGAGACTTCGTCCAAGCTTACTAGAGAACTTATAGGTGGACGTCATAATTAGCAGGACAGTCTGGAGACTAAGGTATGCCTGATCCAGGCCATGGTCTTCGCAGTTACTTGTTATGCATCAAAGAGCTGGACAATAAATAACTAAGGAGGATAGAAGGAGGATTGATGCCTTGGAGTTGTAGTGCTGGAGAATGCTGAACATACCATGGACCACTGAGAGAGCAAATTGGTCTCTCCTGGAGAAAGTAAAATAAAGCTGCTCTCTGGAGGCCAGGAGTTTGAAGCTCTGTCTCACATACTTTGGGCATGTGGCTAGGAAGGACCAGTCCTTGGAGAGGGACATCATGCTTGGAAGGGTAGAGGGGCAGGACAGGACAGGAAGATCCTATATGAGATAGATTGACTCGATAACTGGAGAAATGCGATTGGAGATGATGAGACTGGCTCAGGATAGGGCTGGGTTCAGAGCTAATGGACATAGGGTTGCTGTGAATTGCAGGTGACTTGATAGCACATAACAACAACAACAACCACAACAACAACAAGAAGAAGATCTATTGGCCTACTGGTAAAAAGCAATCCAAAAAGTTGCAATCCAAAAGACATGAGGTTCAAATCCACCAATTGCCCCATGAGAGAAGGATGGGCAATCTCCTTCTGTGCAATTTAGTGACTCTGAAATCCTACTAGCAGGTGAGCTATGAGTCACTTCTGACTCGATAGCACACAGCAAAGTCAACAAGATGGCTTTCTAACATCTGGCTTGAAGCCTTTAGACTGAAGGCTGCAGGACCTGAGAGCACGCCCGAGAAGATATCCTGACTGAATTAAATCCTGTTTCCAACATGAACAGTAACCTGTTTACTTCCCCCCAGTATGCCTCATAATTGTAAGTACTGCCTTTGAATTCTGTGTGATCATTGCAATGAATTAGAGGACTACGTACTAGAGCAACAGAAGCCCAGGGAGGGTCATTTGGTAGAGACTTGGTGAAGTTGGAGGGGGAGCATGGAAACATGCTTGACCTCTGGTGAGTTGGTTTCATATGGTGGGTGTTGTAGATGAAAACTGTTTGCCCTTGTGAAGTTAGTGGAGACCGGGTGTGGCCTACTCCCCCAGCTCCTCTGTTTTTACACTCGGAATACATAAGACCCTTCTTTCTACACAGGACCCTAATTCTTAGATTGATCACCCACAAGAACCACCAAGAATTTTTTTTTAAAAGTATCATAAATAACTTAGTTTTTCAGGCTGTCTGTCACTTTTATTCCTTCTCAAATCATAAAATCAATGTTTCCAAGTCCCAAGGCCTCATAAAGTCAATATAAGGGAAATTCTTGTGCTTGTGCATAGAGTTGTGCTGCCAACTCAAAGGTGGGAAGTTTGAATCTACAGGTTGTCCTGTAAGTGAAAAACAATCAGTCTCCTTCCACTCTGAAAACATGCCGCAAGGTCAGCTTTGAATGACTGTTAACTCAATAAAAATAGAGGTTTTACTTCGTGGGTTTGGGGTGGGATTTTTTTTTGTGGTTTTTAAAAGAAGGGCTATCTATTTGGATTTTCATAAAAATCCGTGTAAGTACCCATTTGGTTTTCTAGTCTAATTCCAGGAAAGGACACACTACTTCTCACAAAGCCTCAGTTCTAGTTTCTTCTTAAAAAAAAAAAAATCTTTTAATTGTGACTTTAACAAACATTTAAAAGAAGTTAGATATTCATTCATTCATTCTTGCACATTTTACTCCCTTCCCTTCATTTCCCCCTCCCCCAGTTCACTTTTTAAAAAATATTCATTGAGAAGGAGTGGCATCCACTTCCTAAACAACCAGTCTCCAGAAACGCTATGAACTTTGAGAAATGTCGATAGTTATAGAAACGCTTTAGGACTTTTGTTCATAGAGTCATTATGAGCCATGCTTGACTCGACTCAATGGCGATCAACAACAACAATACTCATTAATTGTTGCACAATTACTTACGTAACCCACGTGCCCCTTACCCCCAAGTCCTCTTTGCAATGATAAAGCTCTTATTCTGGGCTGTTACTGTTAATATAATGCCTAACCATATATTCATTTTAGGCAGTTCTTTCTTTCATCTGTTTCAAAGCAGTAGTCATTTTCTACCCACTCTTATTCTTGAAACAGCTTCCTCCTGGACTCCCATGATCCCTCATTTTCCTCCTCTCATTCTTTTTAATTAGCATTCTTAGCTTTTTTCTTTATTTTGTATTTTAACTTGAAGTGATTCCTAATACTCTGCTTTCTGTTTTCTTCTTTACTCAATCCACAAATATTCTCTTGGCTTTGAGCATTCTGACAATGTGAGCTTTTATTTCTGAATTTACAATCTCTAGCTCTGGCTTAGACCTTCCTTCTGAGCGCCAGACCTAACTGCTTAAGTTATACAAATGTCTTCTATTTTTGATGCCTTTAATCCAACTCTTCACCATCTTATCCCCAACCTGCTCCAGTATTTACGAGCCATTGTTATGGTAGCTGTTTATTTCCAGTTACCAATGCTCAAATAGAGAATCCCATTCTATTTTGTATTCCTTCCTCTGCCTTCCAGAACTGGTAGTTCATTTTTAATGACTCAAGCTTGAAAAATTTGCCAAGACTATCTTCCCATAAAGCTTGTAAAGACTGAAGCTTTTCAAAAGCCTTTCATTCATCTCGTGGTTTATAGAACAGTATCTAAACTTCTTTTCAGGACAGTGAACATTATTCATAATTTTTGTTCTTGCCCCATTTACAAATTTATCAGATATCACACCTCTCCATATGCTACATATATTTTGTACTGTGGCCCAAAGGCTCATTAACATGTCTGTTCCTGGATCTTCATATATACATTATTTTCCATATATCATATGACAACCAAGTTCAAATGAAGCCTAGTCCATCTTTTAATCATTACTATTACCACCTCATTACTGTGTACCGTCGAGTCAGAACCAACTCAGAGCTTACCCTCCAGAGGCTTTTTAGAGGCAGTTATTGCACAAGAGGAGATTACCCATCTTTCTCTTATGGAGCAGCTGATGGATTCAAACTGTGTACCTTTGTGCTAACACTACAATTCCTCACCATTAAGTCACTTATTGTTGTTGTATGTCATTGAGTTAGAACCAACCCATAGCTGACCCTCCAATGGGTTTTCAAAGGCAGTAAATGTCACGGTAGGGAATTGACCATCCTTCTTCTGTGAGGCAGCTGGTGCCTTTGAACTGCATGCCTTTGGGATTGCAGCACAGCTTTTTACCAGTAGGCTACCAGAGCTCCCTATTAAGCCACTTGGGGGAACTTAGTCACTTTCTTCTCTGGACATGAATGGTTTAACTTATAATTTAGTTGTCTCCATTATTACTGTATTATCAGATTGTTGTTGTTGTTAAGTGCCGTCAAGTCGCAGATGACTCTTAGCAACCCTATGAAGGAGAGTCCTCAATGCTTGGATGTCTCTCATCCTCTCTCCAGGTTCACAGGGTTTCCGGAAGCAAGCTATTATGGAAGTGGATGCCACTCCTAATTCTGAGCTTGTTTTTTACGGGGAGCTCCAGCCCACTCTCTGTCCGCATAGGGTAGCCAACCATTAGCATTTGGCACATCAGTGTCACAGTGTTCAGCCTCACAGCAACCACAAGTGACTGCTGTATGGCAACTTGTACACCAGGGCTATACAACCTAGAGGAATGACTGAGCAAAAACAATGAAAGACAGGTCTGAGGGCCTCAGATTAAAAGTCACCCACCTTTGGCTTGGTAGCATCGCCTTCTGTCCACTGGGCCAGCTGATCTCTCTCTCTCTCTCTCTCTCTCTCTATTTTGATGTTATTATTGTCAGATTGTTGTTGTTGTTGTTGTTGTGTGCCATCAAGTCGCTTGCAACTCACAGTGACCCTGTACAACAGCCCTAAACTCTGCTCTGTCCTGTGCCAATTTCACTGTCTCTGATACTCCCATCCCAATTACCCCAGTCACTGAATCAATCCACCTCATAGAGGGTCTTCCCCTCCTGCATTGTCCCTCCACCCTCCCAAGCATGATGTCCTTCTCCAAGGACCGTTTTGACCCTAACATCTAGCACTATGTTATACTTCCAGACATTGTTTTTAAAGTTTGCTATTGAAACAAGGGTGATGGAATACCTGAATTAAGGAGCTATACATCCTCAATAAATGTTCTTACCAAATACGAAAATCCTCCTACAAACACTTTAATAAAGTCTTCTGTAAACCCCCAACCAAACCCACTGCCATTGAGCTGATACCATCTCGCGGTGAGCCTCTGTCAGATTTCTGAGGCTGTGAATCTTTCTGTGAAGAAATTCCCCATCTTCCTTCTGCTATGCAGCTGCTGCATTTAAACATTTGACCTTTCAAATCAAAGCCCCAAACACAGGGCACCAAGCCAGTGGACTCCTAATTGTATAACTAGGGAAGAATAATTTCAAAATTACACGTGCTCATTTATAAGCTAGAATAATGTGTGAGTGGTTCTCATTAAAGAGAGTAAGTTACCACTCTTTGACTGTGATGACTGCTGGCTCACTATCATATTTCCTTTCATAATCAAAGGAGAAAAAACAAATCAAAACACTTACCCAGGGCATAATGACTAATGCTGTAGGCTTATTTACCTTTACTTGCAGACAAAAATAAAACAGTTTCCAGCAAAGAATCAAGAGAGAAATTTCCTCAGCTCATCCTTCAGTTCATTATTTCTTGTACTCAAAGCAAAATGCTTAAGAAACAATGCCAGGATTTTAATAATATTCTATTTTCTTCAGAACATATGCTTTCAAAATCTCTCGCCTATACCACCCTGATGCCTTTTCTGATGGTTTTATTTTATTTCACTTGGTGTGCAAAAAGAACATAGAAAGAAGTGTATTTGCCACATTTCAGCTGTCTGCCATCACATTTTCTGTCATTCAATAGTTTATTAAAAGAAATCCAAAAATCTCCCTAACCCTAAAAATGTTATTTTGGCATTTACCTATTAAAATAGTGATATTTCTTCTTAAAAAAAAAGCTACATAATTTACATAATACTTTAATTGTGCAGTTGTATAGTTATGATTAACTCATCTTGTTTTAAATGGAAGTAGTAAGTAATTTGATTTAAGTAATTCACTTCTTTATAAATTTCCATGGCTTTCTATCTTTCTTCTATTGCCAACCATGATAAATTTTGCCAGTCTCTTCCTCTTAAGTTAGACTTGATTTTATTTTCCTTACACAAGATCATTAAAGTAACAAAGAAATGATATGTGTTACAGACTTTTTCCAGTATGGGATTAGCCTGTAGGATTTTTATCTATAAATAACTCAAGCAGCCCAAATGCTCAGTTTATTGATTAAACCTCTGCTGACATTTCCCAACCCCCCCCC
>NW_006399852.1:5363929-5376152 GCF_000299155.1 Elephantulus edwardii
TACAACTCTGCTGCATTTTTGTTGTGTTAGAAGACTATTAGATTGTTTAGGGGGTTTGTAACTTCATAATAAGCCAGGGAAGTGTAAACACCTTTCTTTAAAAAAAAAAGATGAAAACAGGCATGGAGATTATTGGTATAGTTAAAAATTATTGTCACCAGGAATACATCATAATTACCAGAGAAACAACAGAATTAGTGAGGAAAACATAATGAGTAAATGTTTTCCACAGAAGTTTAGCTTCAAATAATCTGCGTGGGTCAGCTCAGCTGTGTGGGTTCTTTGGAGAAGCCACACACTGTACCAAGAACTCAGTGTGTTCCAAAGGTTATTTAGTAACATCTTTCTCACTATAACAATCTGGTATTTCTGGCAAAATTGTAGCCAATAGTTAAACAGTTCAATTGTGAAACCAGCATTCATGACACAACTACAAATTTATTTAAAACAATGCTTTTGGGGTCTTTTGTTTTCTTGTTTTACTTTTCTCAGAAGTGAGCTCCTAAAAAAATTGTGTGTAATTTCCTTTCTAGATTTATTAACATCAAATAAAGCCAAAGCCATTGCCATTGAGATAATTTCAACTCATAACAACTTGTGGGACAGAGCTGAAGCTGAAGGTTCCTAAGGCTGTAATCTTTGTAGAAACAGCCTGCCGCATCTTTAGGCCATGGAAGGACCAAATTGCCAATCTTTTAGTTAGTAGTCAACTGCTTTAACTACCATGCCACCTGGGCTCCTAACGTCATCATAGTAAAGGACTTTTATCAGTATTCAAGCAAAGCAGTTTCACGTGTGGGGAGGTAATTAGCATGCGCTGCAATGTCTGGTTGCTTGTGGAAGTACTGAGCATTGTATCATCATCTCTGAGCTGTAAGTTCCACATATGAAGCATCAATGTGCTCGTGGGCTGTTGTCCACACATGTCTACACATGGCACATGGAATCGCCATGGGGTCTTTAAAAAGATTCGGATTCCTTAGCACCAATCCAAGACTTCTTGAGCGTATAGGTTCTTTCCTTTCATGAAATAGAGAAACAGCTTTCGGATAGGACTCATGTTCAAAAGACATATGAAAGTTTCTAGAGAACCGTAATAGAAGCCAAAAAAAGTGGAAAGGTGGATTTGGACAATGATGGAATCTCATAAAAACACCACTCATATATTCATTCATTGTCATTGAGTCAGCGTGGATTCATAGCTGACCCTCCAGCTGGTTTCCAAGGCTGTAAATCAAATAGGAGGAGATTGCCCATTGGAGCCACTCGTGGATTTGAACTGCCAGAGAGGTGGAGTGCTTGGATTAACAGCACAACCCCCTACAGACTAAAACAGACAACGTGATAAAGAAAATCTGAATCCCAAGGAGCTTTTCAGCTTCCAGTGTATCTTTCCCTCCTTTCCAATTCATTTCCTCTTCTTCCTTTTCTCTTGATGCAAATGTCTATGGTGCTATTTCACATCTGGACTCGAGCTCTGCTCTTTTTTTTTTTTTTCATTCCACTGTGCTATTTTGCTTGCATATTTGCTGATAACTCTCTGCCAGGCGGTTGAGACAGAGGTGGGGGGGGGATGGAAATGTTGGCTAGCATAAAAAAAAAAAACACCAAAAAACTCACTGGCAAAGTAGAAAAAAATTAACTCTAAGTAAATCTCATAATAAGCATTTTCTGAAGAACTTCAAATCGATACCCTAAGAAGTATACGTAAAAGATTATCTTCACTGCTCACCTTTCACCATTTAGCAATGTCTATCTTTGAAACAATAATAGCAGCATGAATTCCAAATACTTGTTTTCCCAAAGACTCTCTCATTTCATTATCACACCAACTATACGATTTCCTTAACAGATGCTCATGTTTTTGCTTGGCAAGTACAATAGAAAGCTAAGAATTTTAAGGCTTGTAGATATTTGATAGGAAAAAAGAAAATTTCTATTGGTTAAGAGCTAAGCAAGGAAGGAATGCAAAGTTAGAAATTCATTTTTTAAAAAAATCACATAAATTTACAGTCACATGGTTTCCTCAGTTACAAAATCAGGAACTTCCTGTAGTAGTTTGATTTCTCGTTTAGATGGGCAGAATGCTGCAAAAATATATGCGTTATCATTATGGCCAGTAAAATATCTTCTTTTTAAAAGAATTGTTCAAAAACGTGAAGTTAATGATGCTAATGGTGAAAGTGACTGAATTCTTGAATAATTTCATCACCTTTAGAATTTTTAAAAACATCCAGGTCATTTGAAAATGTGCTAAAGTACGTGAAGTTTATTATCATGCATTTCAGAAGGAGATCAAATATGCCAATTCTATCACATCTTCTTTGGAAAACAAGGCCAAGAAGATGATACAAAAGTGTTACATAAACGTTTAGAAGACTGAGTGTAATAAAAATAATCCAAATGGTTTAGTTCTTCCTAATTTGGGGGAGCTCACCTTTCTCTGGTTCCTTATTTCTTCTGATGCTTTTTGGCTATGAAACTATTCTGAGAAGATGCAGTAGGGAGAGTCCAGTTCATGGCAAATACACATGTAAGTTCAAAAGGTCTAAAGGGAAATGATTGCATAGTAACTTAAGGAACCTATTTCAGGACATATTTGATGCTCAATTTCAATTAGTTATTTCCCCGTGTGCATAGTTTTCTCTGTCTTCCTGTTTGCATCTTGAACTCAAACCTCAGAGATAGGTTGATACTCTGTGCAGGGAAAGCTCTGTGAAAGGAGATAGATATTCCTAACAAAACTGAAGTCACCACTTCTAGGCAAAGGTGATGCTGTGTTTGCTTAGCTGGTGGTGACTCCATTGCTCTCTGCTTATTTAGAGAAAAGAGGGGAAATAGGACCCTCAGTATTATTTTTTTATGGCAGGAGAATTCGATAATTGGAGAAAAGACTATAGGGAGACAAAGACTCAGGAGACATGTTAGGGAAATGGAGGATTTGGACAAAGAGGATAGCAAGAGAATGGGAGGAGAGGGGAGGGGAGAGGAGGGGAAGGAAGGAAGGGGGAGGTGAGGCAAGGCAAGGGGAGGGTAGGGGAGGGGAGGGAAACCAGGTCAGGTCACTCACTTGGCATTCCCCGCCCCTGGCTTCTTTCTTCGGAAGATGTTGAGGAAGGTGTTGGAGCGGCAGGGCAGCTTGCCATCGCCAACATGCATGCGGACAACGTCCGACGTGGTGAAGGCACTGCGGACGTTTCTCTCGGGCTTGGCAATGATGATGTACATCTTGGGTGTGAACATGCACCCCAGGGCGACCGTCACACTGAGGCTCACTGCAAAGCAGGTCGTGATGATCTTGTAGTTGCTCCCAAAGTAAATGGGCACAAACGCCAGCCAGATGATGCAGGTGGTGTACATGGTGAAGGCGATGTACTTGGCCTCGTTGAAGTTGGCGGGCACGTTGCGGGTCTTGAAGGCATAATAGGTACAGCTCATGATAAGGAGTCCGTTGTAGCCCAAAGGGGCCACCACCCCCAGGTTGCTGGTGTTGCAGATCAGGTAGACTTCCTTGATGCTGGGGTAGGACAGGATGGGCATGGGGGGCTCCATGATGATCAAGGTTACCACCAGGGTGAGCTGCACGCTGATGAGAATGGAGGCAATGATGACCTGCGCCCAGGCACTCATGAACCTGGGCTTCCGAGTGCAGATCTTCTTCTTGCTGCCCGCGAGAATGCGCGCAATGCGGTTGGTTTTGGTCACTAGAGCAGAGTAGCACATGGCAGAAGAGAGGCCGACCAGGAGGCGCTGGAGGTAGCAGGACATGGTGGTTGGTTTGGCGATGAGTGTAAAAGGACACACGTAGCCCAGGAAGATGCCAGCGAGGATAATGTAGCAGAGTTCCCGACTGGAGGACTTGACCACTGGCGTGTCCCGGTACAGCACAAAGATGAGGGTGACAAACAACGTCACGAGGATGCCCAGGCACGAGAAGGCGATGGCGATGATGGATTCTATGTTGCTCCACTCGAGATAGCGGACAGGAATGGGTTCACAGCCTGTGGTCAGAAGAACAGGTTCAGGAAACAAATTCAACCTTTCCACAGAGCAGTAACGATAAGGCTTACTATTTCCTAGAGTAGCTTATTGTAAAATCTTCCATTGTGTTACTTTAATGTTGTTACTGGATTCCACCCCCCTCCCCCCATGGCTCACTATTCCACAAAGGAAGATAAACCACTGTCTTCCCAGTGCAATCATGTCCCCAGACCTAATCTTGTTCTAAACCTAATGTGATATACATGAATCTACAGAAAATCTTTTCTTTCAATATTAGCATTATAACAAGACACACCACCATTAGATGAAACTTGGCTCTATATTTTTAGATACACAAAAAGGGAAAGCAAGTTATGTCTCCAGTAAGGGTTAAACAAATGCTAAATGAAACAGTTATAAAACTAATAATGAATAAAAAGAAAATAATACTCTTATTTATTTTTATGTAGTGAGTGTCCAGAGGTTAGTTCAACTCAAGGATAAGTATTTTTTTTGCCATCCAAGTATTTTAATCATAACTTACTTTGAATTATTCACAAGAATCTGCATCCAGCTGACTAAGGAATGCCATATTACTCACCTTATATTACATACTTTTAGTCACATTTTAACTGCAATCTCGAACCTGACATTAAGCTAACAACTTCTACTCTAATAATGTCACCAAAGAGAAATGATCTCTTTCACCTACTAGCTCTTGAAAGGAAATATTATGTTCCCAAATATTAACTAAATTATCTCATCCCTCAAAACTGAGAAAAGAGATTTGTTTTTTATTTTTACTTCAGGGTGGGAGAGAAATGATATAAGGCACTGCAGGTAATTCCATTCACAGAGTGTTGTGTATTAGATGAATATATTTATGAAAATACTCCTAGTTCTGCCGTCATGGTTACAAGGAACCAGCAGAACCTGCTTAACCTGTTTAATCAATCACCTGCAACTCACCTTAGTGACTATGCGTTTACTTGCCCTCCAGGCTCTGCCAGCCCTTTCTTCTGATAATCAGGCAACTACAGGTAGACTCACCAATCAGCAACAGGTTCTTGTGAGCACTCACATGTGCATAGATTATGTCAACTAGTTTATGCATCTAAATAGCCTCTATATTTTCAAAAAACTTCATTGAAGATCAATAGTCTACTCAGAAAAACAGAACCTGGCGAGCACACACTTTCACCACTGGGGTAAGCAGTTTTGTTTCATAATTCATGTATTTAGCCTGATGGTCCTTTTATATTTCTAAACACTCCACCAAAACAATTGTGATGAGCTCCATTTGGTAGCATTCCAGGAAACTGTTCAATCAACCAGTTCACTCACTGGGCCCCTCGCGCCCCAAATCTGCACTTCTGATGAGTTACCATGTGAACCAGCCTCAAGTACAGCCTGAGATCTGACTGGTTTTGTTGGGTTCTTGTTGCTGAGTTCATTAGCCGGTCTGGGGATTTGTGCTTATGGAATCAGGGAATTAGTCCTATATTTACATTTTTCGTGAGTGAAACCTTTGCTACTGAGTTGTGCCAGTTGGTAATCAGACACAGGCCTTTTCATAAGGATCGTAGGCATTTTGTTTTTTTTTATAAGCATGTTTCTTTTACCATTATTACCTGAATTTTGCTTTTGCTCTTGTTCATCTATATAAGCACCACATTGTTTCATGTGTTATTCTGATTTGTTTTACAATTTCAGGGGATCTCCCCCGCCCCAGTTGAATATATAAGGGAATGGGTGCACAGAGACCACATGGAATGGTAGGCCAAATGAGACCCCAGCCCAAATTGACCAGACTAGAAGGAATCGAAGAGTATTCACATGCTAATATATTTGTGAAAAATGGTTGGCAAAACATGGCCTGAAGCCCTCCAGAAAAATTCATTGAGACATTTCCTACTTTGTCAATTTAGGAATGATCACTCTGTTTAGTGATTGCAAAGGTTGCATATTATGCTCTGTTTGCTCCTGGAACTTGGGAGATCCCTGAAAAACACACTCTGGACTGACAACAATAAGCCTTTTTTTTTTTTTTTGGTATATATAATGGCTTGTTTATGTTCCTACCTCCTCTGTACAAATATACTTGTAGAAAATCACATTTTCATTCTCTCATCCTTGATATTTAGCAAAATAATTTCTACATCAGCCCGCCCCCAACTCAGCTGCTGCAGCCCACGGCAGAGCACTGCATCCTTGCCCAGATCAGCAGTGAAACTATGGCAGCTGAAGTTACGAATTAACTCTGCACAACAGAGTGTTATTCCCAGCTACTCAGAAACCTCAACACTGTTTGCAGTATATCCCATCACATCACAGGAGCTCTGCTGGCCTAGTGGTAAGAAAGTACACTTCAATCCCAAAGCAGCATGGTTCGAATCTACCAGCAACTCCCTGGGGAAAGGCAGCCTTGTTATTTACAGCCTCAGAAAACCATCTGGAGGGTGAGCTGTGAGTCAGTTCCAACTTGACTGTACACGATAACATATATATGTAGTTGTTGTTTATCATAGACATAGATGATAAAGACACAGATATAGATTATCTACATTGTTGTCATGTAATGAAGTAAAAACTGACTCACAGATGACTGTCCAGTGGGTTTGCAGAGGTCATACACTGCACAGAAGGAGACTGCCCATATTTTCTCCCATGAAGCAGCTAGTGGATTTAACCAGCATGTCTTTGGGTTGGTAGTGTGCAGCTCCTTACCACTAGGCCACGATAGTAATGAATTAGCCATATACATATGCTGGGGCCTGAAGCCTTAGCTACTTGCTTGCATCTTGATGGCAGTCCTGATGGACACATAAGGGAAGTTTTTGAGGTCAGGTTTGATGTGTATTACTTCCCCTTTTCCCCCCAAAGCGGGTGCCTGTGAGCCTTTGCCTAGGGTGGAGGTCTGCTCAAAGGTGTGTCTTTAAAACCCCTACTATGGCCCTTGGGCTGAATTTATTGATTTTTCAAATATTCCTTAAATGATACAGCAATCTTTTGTCTATTTGCTGAACTGAACAACTTGGTGTTGCTGTGATGCTGCACACTGTTCCATAGTCTTGTCAAATTAAATAATGGTTACCCATTATGTACAATGTTTGGATGAGCTTCCAGATTGATTTATGCTGGGAAGCAGGAGTGGCATCCACGTCCTAAACTAGATGCCTTTGGAAACTCCACAAACTCTGTAAACTCTACAAACTCTCTAAACTCTATAAAAGTACAGAAATTATAGTAGTTACAGAACAGAGTTCAGGTCTTTTGTGCAAAACTTCCTCTCAGTTGTATTCTACTTGACACTTAACAACTGCTAAGTGAAACTAGTCCTAGTATATCTGGAGGAACACTCTTCCACTTTGTACAACACCTTTTGTCAATGTGCTGTGTAACACAACCTGGGTTTGCTGTGATGCTTAACCTTGTACCATTGGGGTATCAAATACCACAATGGTTTCCCCAATGTGGTCTGTGATTAGTGGAGCTTCCAGTTGTAAAACAGGTTTGGAAGCAGGAGAGCAGGAGTGGCATCCACTTCCTAAAACACATGACTCTGATACTCTATGAACTGGGAGAAATGATGATAGTTATGGAAAGGCATTAGGTCTTTTGTTCATAGAGTTGCTAAGAGTCACGCTCAACTCGATTGTAATCAACAATGAACATATAAATATATTGTTGTTCTTATTAGGTGGCATAGTGTGGGTTTATATTTATGTGATCCAAGAACACATACTAGATTTGCTTCACAGTTTCCTACTTTGTTGTTTTATTTTGTTGGTTTTTTTTAACTTTTTTTAAAAGAAATAATTTAGATATTTATTTATTATAAACTGGACTTTGCTTTCATTTTAATGCATAATATATTAGAAGAAAAATCCCCTTTGAATACATGTGTGGAAAAGAATTTGAATGGTTTGAGTTTTTTTTTTTTAATTTAGGTTGTTTATTTTTCATTTCAATGAACATCTACAGAGATTTTGGGATTCCATTCATTCATTGTTGCACCCTTCTCCCAGCACAAACCCCTCCCCCCTCCCTTTTGCTCCTCTCCTTGAAAAGCAAAAGAAAAACTCCCTCATTGGTACACAATCCTCCCCCCCCCCCGCACCTCCCCAAACCCCACCCCCTACCCCCAAATATATTCCACTCTGCAACCCTCATTGCATACTAAGGGGGCATAGTATCAAGTCTTTTCTCCCACGGAACCATTGGATGACTCAAGTCAACTTTAATAAATGATGATAGTTATAGAAAACCTTCATGCCTTTTGTTTGTAGGGTTGCTATGAGTCATGGTCTACTTGACAGCAATCAACAACCATACACACAAACACACACACACACACCACACACGTTGTTCTGTACCACAGTCAGAACCAACCCATAGCTGGCTCTCTGGCAGGTTTTCAGAAACAGTTATTGGTACTGGAGGAGATTGTCCATCATTCTCCTGTGGAGCAGCTGGGGGCCTCAAACAACTTCTATTTGGGCTTGCACCACAGCTTCTTTTTAAAATTATTTTTATTTTAATGAAAGTTTACAGAGACTTTGGATTTCCAGTCATTCATTGTTCTACAATTTCTTTTCTGCCCACACCTCCCTACCCCAGTTCGCTTTTTTCATTGAACAGTAAACAAAAACGAAAAAGAAATATTTAATTGTTATGAAATGTCCCCCCTCCAAGTCCACTCCACTATGCATCTTTCGTTCTGGACTCTTGTCATGACAATAATACCTAATCATATATTCCTCCTGAACAGTTCTCTCCCTCATCTGTTTCAGTGCAGTATATATTATTTATCCCCTCTTAGTTTCCCCCAACTCAGATGGATATCAGATCCACTTTACATCAGAGCTCCTGAGAGATAGAGAGATAGAAGAGAGAGAGCACTCTGGTGGATTAATGTTAAGGAATTGCACTGCTAATCAAAAGGGTGGTTTAAATAAACCAGCTGCTCCACGGGAGAAAGATGACTATCTCCTCATGTGATTACCTGCCTCTGAAAACCCTCTAGAGGATTAGGAATAAGTCAGTTCCAACTTGATGATATGGAACAACAACTCTCTCTCTCTCTCTCCATCTACATCTATATCTCATCTATATCTATCTATCTATCTATCTATCTATCTCTATCTCTATATCATCTATCTCTATCTCTATCATCTCTCTCTCTCTCTCTCTCTCTATCTCTATCTCTATCTCTAGCTCTAGCTCTAGCTCTATATATCTATATCTAGAGAGAGAGAGTTGTTGTTATGTGCCATTGAGTTGCTTACAACTCATAGTGATCCCATGTACAATAGTTCTGAAGCCTATCCTGTCCTGAGCTAGTATCACTGACTCTGACACACCAAACCAACTCCCATTGCCCTAGTTACTGTATAAATCCATCTCATCTGGGGTCTTCCTCTCTTGCACTGTCCCTCCATTCTTCCAAGCATGATGTCCTTCTCCAAGGAAGGTCAAATCAAACCAACAAATATAAAAATTTGACCATGAGTCTTTCCACCTTGAATTTAAAAACCAACTCAGCAACAGATTTGAAACCTTGAACACTAATAAACAAAGACCAGATGAGCTGTGGGAGGATATCGAGAATACCATTCATGAAGAATGCGAAAGGTCATTACCAAGACAGAAGACGAAGAAAAGACCATAATGGATGTCAGAAGAGACTCTGAATATTGCACTAGAGCACTGAGAAGCCAAAGCAAAGGGAAGAAATCAACAAGTTAAGGAGTTGAATAGAAGATTTTAAAGGGCAGCAAGGAAAGACAAAGTATTATAATGAACTGTGCAAAGAACTGGAATCCAAAAATAAAAAAAAGCTGAACTTGCTCAGCATTTCTTAAGCTTAAAGAACGAAATAACAAACTCAAGCCTTTAGTTGCAATATTAAGGATGCTATGGCAGAATATTTAATGATCCATAAAGTATTTTAAAAAGATGGAAGGGGTACAGTCACTGTACTAGAAGTGTCTGACACAGGAGAGTTTTAAGAAACAACATATGATCAAGAGGAAATGGTGATGAAGGATGAAGTTCAGGTGACTGAAGGACTTGACAAAAGATAAAACCCAAGGAATTGATGGAATACCAATTGACATATTTCAACAAACAGATGCTGCCCTGGATGTGTTCACCAGTTTGTGCCAAGAAATCTGGAGGACAACTACCTGGCCAACTAACTGGAAGAGATTAATATTTATTCCAATTTAAAAAATGGTTATTGAATAGAGTGGGGAAATTTTCATACAATATCACTCATATCACACACAAGCATAATCCTGCTGAAGATTATTCAGAAATTACTCGAATTGGCAGAGAATACAGAAATACAAGCTGGGTTTAGAAGAGGCTGTGGCACTAGAGACATTATTGCCAAAGTCAGATGGATTTTGGAAAAAAGCTGAGTATCATGGGAATGTCTATCTGTGTTTCATTGATTATGCAATGATTTGACTGTGTGGATCACAACAAATTGTGGTTAACTTTGAGGAACATGGGAATCCCAGAACACTTGACTGTGCTTATGCAAAACCTATACTTGTACTAGGAAGCAGTCTTCAAAACAGAGCAGGGAAACACTGCATGGTTCAAAACTAGAAAGGGCGTGTGTAAGGCATGCTTCCTGTCTCCATACCTTTTCAATTTATATGCAAAACTGATCATTCAAGAGGCTGGACTTAATGAGGAGGAATGTGGCATCAAGATTGGAGGAAGACCCATGAGCAAGCTATGTAATGCAGATGACACAACCTTGCTTGCTGAAACTGAGGAGGACCTGAAGCACTTGCTACAGAAGGTCAACAACTGTAATCTTCAAGATGAATTGAAGTTCAATATCAAGAAGACAAAGATTTTCACCACTATGCCAACTGGAAATACCATGATAGATGGAGAAGAAATTGAGATTGTTAACAATTACAGCTTGCTCTGCTCCACAATCAATAGTCCTGCCATCAGCAATCAGGAAATCAAAAGACTAATTGCTTTAGGTAAATCTGTTCTCAGGGAACTTTCCAGAGCATTGAGGCACAATTATGTCAGTCTAGAGACTATGGGGCACCTGATCCAGGCCATGGTCTTCGCAAGTATTTGCTATGCAACAGAGAACTGGACATGACTAAAGATGATAGTAGAAGAATTGGTGCCTTCAAGGTGTGGTTCTGGAGAAGAGTCGTGAACATATCATAGACTGCCAAGAGAAAAAGTAAGTCTGTTCTTGGAGAAGATGAAACCATGTTTCTCCTTGAAGGCTAGGATTTTGAAGCTCCATCTCACATAATTTGGGCATGTGGCCAGGATCGATTGATCTATCTATCTATCTATCATCTATGAATATGAATTTGTAATAAGTAGGTGCATATGTGTGTGTATGTGTATCTGTCATGCTCAAGCCCGTTGTGTAGTCTGTGTGCCAATCTGTCTTGATGAAGGTCTTCCTTCTCCTTCTCTGACCCTTATGTTTTACCTCAAAGATTAGTTCCTCCCAAGAACATGCCCAAAATGAGATGAAGTTCCACCATCTGTGCCTCTAAGAGGTACCCTAGTTGCTCCTCTTTTAAGACAAATGTGTTTGTTTTTTTTGACATCCACTGTATATTCAATACTCCTTGACAAAACTACAATTTAAAGGCATTGGTGGTTCTTTTTTGAACTTTTATTCATTGTCCAACTTTCAGGTACATAGGAAACATTTGAAAAGACCAAGATTTGTATCAGGATTTGAATTATTGACCCCTGCCTGCTTCCATTGGCATTATTTGTAGAACCAAATAAAAGGGAATCCTGGAAAAGTTTAATCTTTTCTCCATTTCTCATCTTATTTATCCAGTTGGGAGGGTTTAGTTTTCTTTATGTTGAAGTGTAATCCATACGGAAGGCTGTTAACTTTGACTAACAAATGTTTCAAGTATGCCTCACTTCCAGCCCAGCGAGTAATATTGTTTTATAACTGTGTACCATCAGTCAGAACTGATTCATAGCTGAACCTTCCATGGATCTACTGAGACAATTGTGTGGGAGGAGATAGCCCTTCTTTCTCCCATGAAGCAGCTGGTGGATTCCAACCATGTGGTTTTGGTATGGCAATGCAGCTCCTTACCACTAGGCTACCAGAGCTCCACAATATTATTTTAAATTTTTATATTCTTATTTTACCAGAGCTGGTAGACCAGTGGCAAGAAGCTGTGCTGCAATCCTGAAGGCATGGGGTTCAAGGCCATGA
>NW_006399852.1:5376527-5377088 GCF_000299155.1 Elephantulus edwardii
CTTTTTAACACAAAGTTTGAAAATTTTCCCAAAGTCTACCTTATATATTTATTTAATTTCCAACTTTGGATCATATTCCATTTTCTCTTATAAGAAAAACTTCTAAAATTGTCTTATGTAATGCCTTCTATTTTTATATAAAAACATTTTTGCACAGCTGGGTTATTTAAATATTCTCTTTTCTACTCTGTTGCTTCAAAACATTTTTCTCCATGAGAAGCTAATTAATAAATTGAACTAATTGTTACAGAACATCTGTAGTACAGGACAATATGCCGGTAATAAAAGTTCTAAATTTTTTAGAAAATATTTTGCCTATATCTCTGAAGTTTGGAAAATTCTTAATTATTACTCTTACCTTGGCTCTAGACCAGGGTTTTACTTCAACTTCTAAAAATAATACTGTATTCTAGCTGTTTTACAGGGCGCTCTTTTTTTCTTGTGAGCATTCTGAGTAGAGAGGAACTGTACTAAGGTGAGGCAGAGATTCATAGAAAAAGAAATGCAATGAGGGTAGTATTCCAAAAGTTACAAAGGCCTTATTAGTGGACGATCTATCAA
>NW_006399852.1:5383298-5385791 GCF_000299155.1 Elephantulus edwardii
AGGAAGGAAGGAAGGAAGGAAGGACCAAAATGAATTTCAGAAGATATACTGAAGCTTTCTCTTAAATGCCGGGTAGCTAAAGAGAACAGAAGATATTCTGAAGTAAGAGTACAAACAGCTGAAGGGAAAAAAAAGAATCAAGCCTTGCAGTGTAACGCTATGGAAAAAATATTGAATGGCAAAGGAAGCTTCAAAGAAAAGTTAGAAGGAATACACAGACTGCACCAGAATTAGTCAGCATTCAATGAGTTTAGGAGCTAAAATAAACTGCATTGCAGGCACTGGGGGGAAAAAACAACCCACAAACAAGGTTGTAGGAATTGACAAACTGAGGTTTCAATGAATGAATGCAGTTCTTGAAGCATTGACTCATTTCTGCCAAGAAATTTGGAAAGACAATTAACTAGACAACCAGCAAAAAGAGCTCTGTGCTTTACATTCTACAAAATGGTGATTTAACAGAGTGAAGAAATTAGAGAACAATATTATAAATATCACATACAAGTAAAATTATGCTGAACATAATTTTAAAAGCATCTTGAGTAGTAAATTAACAGAAAACTGCTAAAAATTTCAGGTATATTCAGAAGAGGACATGGAGTATCAATTTTTACATCAAACGCAAGTTGGCTGAAATTATAGAACACTAGAACATGCCAGCCTGTGTTTTGTAGACTATGCAAAGGCATTCAAGATTGAGATCATCACAAACTATATATAACATTGTGAAGAATGTGAATAGCAGAACATGCATTTGCACTCTAACATTCTCTTTCATTCCAACAGAACAAAGTGATACTATGTGGTTTAAAATCAGTAAAGTATCCATCACAATTGTGTCCTTTCATCATACTAATTCAGTCTGTATGCTGTTATGTGTCATCGAGTCATCTGCAACTCATAGCAACCCTATGCACAACAGCCCTAAACCCTGCTCTATCTGGTGCCAGTATCACTGTCTCTGACTCATCTAACCCATTAACCCAGTCACTGAACCAATCTATCTCATCGAGTATTCCTCTCCTGTGCTGTACCTCCACCCTTCCAAACATGACGTCCCTCTCTACGAACTGATCCTGCCTTGCAACGTGTCCAAAGTATGTCAGACGAAGCTTTAGAACCCTTGCCTCTAAGTAGCAGCCTGGCCTCACCTTCTCCAGGACAAACTTGTTTGTTCTCCTAGCAGTCAATGGTGTATTCAATACTCTTTTCCAGCACCACAGCTCAAAGGCATCAATTCACTTTTTATCATCCTTAATCATTGTCCAGATTTCCAATGCATAGCAAGTAATTGCAAAGACCCTGGCCTGTATCAGGCATAGCTTAGTCTCTAGATTGACATCGCTGCTCTTCAGTACTTTGGAGAGGCCTCTGACAGAAGACTTTCCCAATGCAATTCACCTTTTTATTTCCTGGTTGCTGGTACCAAGAGTGTTGATTGTAGAGCCACTCAAACTGAAACTGTTGACAATTTCAGTCTCTTCACTATACATCATGATACTGCCAATCGGCTCAATGGTGAGAATCTATGTTTTCTTGATATTGAGCCTCAATCCATATTGAAGGGTGCAGTCTCTGGCCTTCTGCAGCAAGCACTTCAAGTCCTCCTCAGTTTCAGCAAGCAATATTGTGTTATCTGCATAATGCAGATTGTTGATGAGTCTACCTCCAATCCTGTCGCCACATTTCTCCTTATAGAGTCCAGCTTCCTGGGTAATCTGTTCTACATATAGATTGAAAAGATATGAAGATAGGACACATCTTTGCCACACACCCTTCCCAATTTTGAACCATGCAGTGTTTCCTTGCTCTGTTCTGATGAGAGCCTCCTGGTCCAAGTATAGGTTTCACATAAGCACAATCAAGTGTTCTGGGATTCTCATTCTTAGAGTCAGCCATAGTTTATTGTGATAGACACAGTCAAATGCCTTTGCATAGCCAATGAAACACAAATAGACATTCTTCTGGTACTCTCTGCTGTCAGCCAAGATCCACCAGATATTAGCTATAATATCCCTAGTACCATGGCCTATTCTAATCCCAGCTTCCACTTCTGGCAGCTCTCTGTTGATATGCTGTTCCAGTCGTTTTTGGATAATTTTTGCAGGCTCTTGCTTGCATGTGATGTCAATGATATTGTTTGATATTTCCACACTCTGTTTGATCACCCTTCCTTGGAATGGGGGTGCTGATTGTGGAACAGTCCACCAACTACCTATATGCAAGTTCAAGCTGAAGCTGAGGAAAATTAAATCAAGTCCACAGGAATGAAAATTTGACCTTGAATCAAATTCAGTCCTACCTGAATTTCAAAAGCATCTCGTTAACAGATTCAAGGCTATGGACATTAAGGAGTAAAGAATAGATGAGCTGTGTGAAGATATCAAGAATATCATCAAGGAAGAATGCACAAGTTCATTAAAAAGACAGAGGAGGACGAAAAGAACAAGATGGATATTAGAGAAAACCCTGAACATTTCACTAGAGCACCGA
>NW_006399852.1:5390820-5397823 GCF_000299155.1 Elephantulus edwardii
GTAGTTGGTGGTCTGTTCTACAGTCAGCTCCTGGCCTAGTTTTCACAGCTGATATTGAGCTTCTCCAGCGGTTCTTCCCACAGATGTACTCGATCTGATTCCTATGCATACCATCAAGTGAAATCCAGGTATATAACCTGAGGAGCTTTCTACTCACATTTCTTCCAGAGTAGATTTAGTGCTCCTCTGGCAGTTCTTTGTATGTCCAACATTCTTCACCAAGATAATAATTCTGAATTTTAGATACTCTAGCATTAAATCCTGATCTAACGTCTTATAATAAATTAGTAAAGGGAACCTGATAGGCTTGTTATAATAGTCATCCAGTAAAATTGATAAAATCCATTACATTACCAAAATTTATTTTTTTAAAAAAAATGAGTGAATTATGGCCCTTTCTTTGTCACATCAAAATGTTAAAATATGTGAGTACTTAATATAAACTAAAAAGTGGATAGATTTTAGAATAATACATTTATATGAAGATATGGAAAATATGCTTTGCTTTTGTGCTTAAAAAGAAACAATATAAAGTACTCGACAGGCTGATGCTACTTAAAACAGTTGCTGTTATATAGTTTATATAGCAAAATATAGTTATATAGAAAAATATAGTTTATGTATAGATATAAGATTCCCAATAAAAGCACTACAGAATTTATAGCTATAATAAAACCATTTATAAATAGAATAGAAATCTTTTAAAACCATAACACTAAACAGAATACTCTAATTGAAGTCTTTATGGAAGAGTTTCATACAAAATAAAAATAAGAACAAATTCATGGAATAGTTGATGGAGTATAGATACACAAAACTTAGCAGAAAAAAAATTCGCTAAAGCAAAATAAAACAACACCAGAATGGCTGTGTTTTAACAACCACAGGTATGACATCTAGTATAAGCAGGCTGGCTGAGAGTGCTAGTACCAGACAAAATCTCTAATGAGCATGGATAAGATCCTTCACAAAACAACCTCTTCCAGTGGGGACAAATTGGCTATAAAATGAATGACTGATGGATTCTTTGGAGTTGTTCTTTGGTTTTTTTGTTTTGTTTTGTTTTGTTTTTTTAATAGCAGGGCACATAGCCAGCTGCATACCTTGTCTGTAATTGCAATCTGTAATTGACTGCAGGAATGCTAATAGATCCTTTGTTGTTGCTGATGTTGGTGCCTTTGAGTCAGTTGTGACTCAGAGTGAAGCTGTGTGGGGCAGAATGAAGCCCTCCCCGAGTGTCCACCATCTTCACAATTATTGCTGTTCTCGAGTCCATTTTTATGCAGATACTGTGCTGATTCTTCTCTTTGAGGGCCTTCCTTTTTTTCACTGATTCTCTGCTTTACCAAGCATGACATCCTTCTCCAGGGATTGATCCCTTATGATGGTGTGCACAAAGTATGTGAGAGGAAGTATAATGAGCCTCTTCTCCAAACAACGGTCTGGCTGCTCTTAAGACAGAACTGTTCTTTTGGCTGTTACTAGTGTATCATATATTCATTATTCTCCACCAACACTGCACTTCAAGGAACCAATTGTCTTCAGTCTTCTTATTCATTATCCAGCTTTGACATGCATATGAGGCAATTGAAAATACTATGAAGTGGACTGAGTGCAAAATAGACCTCAATAAGTTAGCCTTGCTCTTTAACACTTTAAAGTTGTTCTTTTCAGCAGATTTGACCAACGCAGTAAATTCTTGATTTCTTGACTTACGCTTCCATGGACATTGATTGTTAGGCCAAATGAAATGAAGTCATTGACAACTTCAATCTTTTCTCCTTTTATCACGATGTTGTTTATTGGCCCAGTTGTGAAGATTTTTCTCTATATATGTGAGGCCATGATCTTTGCAATTGCTTGCTATGCATCAAAGAGCTAGACAGTGACTAAAGATGACAAAAGAATTGGTGCTTTTGAGTTATGGTGCTGGAGAAGAGTTTAAACATACCACAGATTACCAAAAAAACCCAAACAGGTTTGTCCTGGAGAGGAAAGCAGGCTGCACCTTGAAAGCAAGGTTTTTAAAGCTCTGTTTCACATACTTTGGGCATGTGGCCAAGAGTGATCAGTCCCTGGAGAACACTTGGAAGAGTGGAGGTATAGTGCAAGAGAGGAAGACTCCGGACGAGATGAAAAGAAATGTGGCATCAGATTCAGAAGAAGACTCAGCAACAACCTATGTTATGCAAATAATATAACCTTACTTACTGAAAATGAAAGAAGAGAGTTTGAAGTACTATTTGCTGAAGAAGATAAAGGACTACATACTTTGATATGGATTACATATCAATAAAAAAAAACCAAACCCGAACGAAAAACAAACCCAAAGGTCATAACCATGTGGCCAACAGGCAACATCATAATAGATGGAGAAAGGATTAAAGTTGTCAATGATTTCATCTTGCTTGGATCAACAATCAATACCTTTGGCAAGAGCAGTTAGAATATTAGGAGATATATTGCTCTTGTCAGTGACTGCTTAAAAATACTAAAGAGCAAAGATGTCAGTTTGAAGACAAAGGGGTATCTGATTCAGGTCATGGTCTTTCCAACCACTTGCTATACATATTACAGCTAGACACTGAATTAAGGTGATAGAAAAACTGGCACCTTTGAGTTGTGGTGTTGCAGAAGAGTCCTGAATATCCTATGGATTGCCAAAAGAACACACAGATATAACGTAGAAAAATTGAGGCCAATATGTACTTTGGAGGCAAAGATTGAAAGCTGTGTGTCTCATACTTACTTAGGAAATGTTGCTAGGAGAGTTTATTTCTTGAAAAGGGCTATTATACTTGGAAATGTGGAGGGTCAGCGAAAGAGAGGAAGAGCCCCAGTGAGATGGAATGACACTGTGGTTTTAGCAATCACTCTAGTGTGTCAGAGGTGATAAGTATGGCACAGGACAGGACAGGGTTCAGGTATGTTGTTACTAGGGTTGTTATGAGCCATATTCGATTTGACAGTACCTAACAACAAGAAAACAACAACAGTATGAGTTGTCAGAACAACAAATGATTTAAGAAGAGATTATGAAAATGTCATTAGAATGTTGACAAGCCAAAACAAAAGGAAGAGATGCCAAAGTAAAAGAGCTGAAGAGAAGATGCCAAAGGCAACTGGAGATGATAAAGCTAAATAATGTAATGAAATGTGCTAAGAATTGGAATGAGAATATAAAAAGAGAAGAACTCACTCAGCATTTCTCAAGCTGAAATAACTGCAAAACAATTTCAAGCCTTGAGTTGTAAAGAGTTGTAATATTGAGAACCACTGGACGAACTATATTGAGAGATGCTAAAGGAACTGAAGAACAAATTAAAACCGCAAGTTGCAATACTTAAGGATGCTGTGGACACAATGTTAAATGACAGAGGAAGCATCAGAAGCTGATGGAAGATTAAAAAGCATCACTATACCAAAAAGAATTGGCTGACACACAAGAATTTCATGAAATAACGTATGGTCAAGAACCTATGATGATGAAGGAGGATGTTCAACCTGCTTTGAATGAAGTCACAAAAAACAAGACCCCAGGAATTTACGGTACACTAATTGACATTTTTCAACAAACAGACACTGCTCTGGATGTGCTCATCAAGTTGTTTCAAGAAATTTGGAGGAGAACCACCTAGCCAACTGACAGGAGTGGATCCATATTTGTTTCCATTTAAAAAAAAGTGATCCAACATAGTGTGCAAATTATCAAACACTATCAAAGGTGCACCTAATCCAGGCCATGGTCTTCTCGATTACTTGCTTTGTTTCAGAGAGTTGGACAATGTTTAAGGATGTCAGAAGAACAAATGCCTTCAAGTTGTGGTGCTGGAGAAGAATCTTGGACATACCATGGACTGCCAAGAAAACAAATAGGCCTGTCTTACAGAGGGTGAAACCAAGTCTCTCCTTGGATGCTAGGATTTTGAAGCTCTGCCTCACTTACTTTGGGCATGTGGCCAGGAGAGATCGGTCCTTGGAGAAGGACATCATGCTTGGAAGGGTGGATGGACAGCACAGAAGGGGGAGACCCCAGATGAGATGGATTGATACAGTAACTGGGGCAATGGGGGATGGTGTGTTAGAATTATTGAGACTGGCTCAGGACGGGGAAGAATTCAGAGCCTCTGTAGATAGGTTCACTATACATCACAGGTGACTAAATGGTACATAACAACAATAACATACTATGACAAGTTTGGAAACAGGTGTGACATCCCCTTCCTAAATAACATGCCTCTAGAAACTCTACAAACTTAGATAAATGTCGATAGTTGTAGAGGGGCTTCAGGTCTTTTGTTCAGAGGGTCAATATGAGTTGTGCTTGACTTGAAGACAATCAACAACAGAAAACAACAACAATCATTAATACCACATGGAATCAAGATCCTGCTGAAAATTATCCAGAAAAGGACTGGAATAACACATCAACAGAGAACTTGCAGATGTGCAGACTGGGTTTAGAAGAGGCCATGGCATTAGGGATATTATACCTAATGTTAAATGAACTTTAGCTGAAAGCAGGGAATACCAGAGGAATGTCTATCTGTTTCATTGACTATGCAAAGGCATTTGACAGTATGGATCACAACAAACTATGGCTAAATCTGACAAGAATGGGAATCCCAGAACACTTGAATATGCTCCTGTGAAACCTATACTTGGACAGTCATTGGAACAAAGCAAGGAAACACTGCACGGTTCAAAATCAGGAAAGGTGGATGCCAGGGATGCATCCCATTGCCATGCCTTTTTTTATCTATATGCAGAACAGTTCATCTGGGAGACTGGGCTCCATGAGGAGGAATGTGGCTTCAGGGTTGGAGGAAGAAACATCAACAACCTGCATCATGCAGATGACTCAACCTTGCTTGCTGAAACTCAGCAGACCTAAGGCATTTGGTGCAGAAGTTCAAGGACTGTATAGCCTTAAATATAGATTGAAGCTCAACGTCAAGAAAACAAAAATTCTTATTCTGTCAGTATCATGAGAGACAGTGAAGAGTTTCATATTGTTAACAGTTTCAACTTGCTCGACTTCACAGCCAACACTCTGGTACTAGCAGCCAGTAAATAAAAAGATAAATTACATTGGGAAAATCTGTTATCTGGGCTATCTCTAGAGTACTGAAGAGCAATGATTTCAATCTAGAGACTAAGATATGCCTGATCCAGGTCATGGTCTTCCCAATTGCTTACTATGCATCAGAGTGACTAAGGATAATAGAAGAACTTATGCCTTTGAGCTGTGGTGCTGGAGAAGAGTACTGAATACAATATGGACTGCTTGGTCTATATGAACAAACAGGTCCATCCAGGAGAGAGTGAAACCAGGCTGCTCTTTGGAGACAAGGATTCTGAAGCTCGGCTGACATACTTTGCGCATGTTGAAAGGAGGGACCAGTTCTTGGAGAGGGTCATTGTGCTTGGAAGGGTAGAGGAAAAGTACAAAAGAAGAAGACCCTGAATAAAATGGATTGATTCAATGACTAGGGTAATGGGAATGGGTGAGTCAGAGACAATGAGACTGGCTCAAGACAGAACATTCAGAGCTGTTGTACATAGGGTAGTTATGAGTCCAAGTGACTCGATGGCACATAACAACAACAACATGGGCAAAATCTTAACGATCCAGCAACTGTCAAAAGAAGATGGAAGGAATACACAATGTCACTGTACCAAAAAGAATTGGTCAACAATGAAACATCTCAGGAAGTACCATATAAACAAGAGCCAATGATCATGAAGGAGTAGGTCAAGCATCATTGAGGCATTGATGAAAAATAAGGTCTCACAATTCAATAGGATACCAACTGACATGTTTCAATCAACAGATGCAACTTTGGATGTATTTGCGAGTTTATGCCAGAAAACATTTAGGAGAGCTGCCTGTTCAAATGACTGGAAGAAATCCATATTTGTTCCCATTCTAAAGAAAGGTGATCCAACAGAATGTAGAAATTTTCAAACAATGTCATTAACAGGTTGCCGCACACTTTTAAATTGATGACCATGCTTAGAAACACATTTTGTAAGCCATCATTTGTGGTAACGTGTTAATAACACATGCAAGCAATAATTATTAGTCTAGAGACTAAATTATATCTGATTCAGGTCATGGTCTTTGCAGTTGCTTGGTACACATCAGGGAGATGGACAATGAATAAGTATGATAGAAAAATAATTGATGCCTTTGAGTTGTGGTGCTGGAGAAAAGTATTGAACATACAATGGACTGCTAAGAGAATAGGTCACTCCAGGAGAGGGTGAAATCAAGCTGCTTCTTGAAGGCAAGAATTTTGAAGCTCCATCTCACATGCTTTGGGCATGTTGCCACGAGTGACTAGTTCTCAGAGAAGGATATATTCGAAAGGATGGAGGGATAACACAGGAGAGGAAGACTCTAGATGAGATGGATTGACACAGTGACTGCGGTTATGAGAGCAGATGTGTTGGGGATGGTAAGATTGACTCAGGACAGGACAGGTTCCAGAGCTATTGTGCATAGAGTCACTATGAGTCGTAGACAACTCGACAGCATATAACAACAATGATAACAAGCAACAAAATATTGCTAAAGGTCATTTAAAAACTGCTAAAACAGTTGTTGTTGTTATGTGCCGTTGAGTCGCTTGCGACTCATAGCGACCCTATGTACAACAGCCCTAAACTCTGCTCTGTCCTGTGCCAAATGCACTGATTCCGACACACCCATCCCGATTATCCCAGTCACTGAATCAACCCACCGCATAGGGGCCTTTCCCTTCTGCACTGTCCCTCCATCCTCCCAAGCATGATGTCCCTCTCCAAGGACCTGTCCCTCCTCGCAACATGTCCAAAGTATGTTAAACGGAGCCTCAGAATCCTTGCCTCTGGGGAGCCACTTGGGTTAACCCTTTCCAGGATAAATCTGTTTGTTTTCCTAACAGTCCATGGTACCCTCAATAATCTTCTCCAGCACCACAGCTCAAAGACATTAATTCTCCTTCTATCCTCCTTAGTC
>NW_006399852.1:5399218-5400776 GCF_000299155.1 Elephantulus edwardii
GTAATAGGAAAGTCTGCTGTTAGGGACCTCGCTAAAGTACTGAAGAGCAACGGTGTGTCTTTGGAGACTAAGTTGCGTCTGATACAGGCCATGGTCTTTGCAATCTCTTGTTATGCGTCAGAGAGCTGGACAATGACCAGGGAGGATAGAAGGAGAATTCATGCTTTTGAGCTTTGGTGTTGGAGAACAGTGCTGAGGGTACCATGGACTGCTAGAAAACAAACAGATTCATCCTGGGGAGGGTTAAACCAGGCTGCTCCTTGGAGGCAAGGATTCTGAAATTTCGTCTGACAAATTTTGGTCATGTTGTAAGGAGGGACAGGTCCTTGGAGAGGGACATCATACTTGGGAGGGTGGAGTGCAGGCGCAGGAGGGGAAGTCCCTCTTGGAGGTGGATTGATTCGGTGACTGGAGCAATCAGGATGAGTGTGTCGGAGACGATGAGATTGTCACAGGACAGAGTTTAGAGTTGTTGTACATAGGGTCGCTATGAGTAGCAAGAGACTCAATGGCACATAACAACAACAACAACAATACTTGTATTATTATATAAGTATATATTATATTTATATACTTATAGTGACAGTTCATTGATCTGTGCATAAGTTTTGCAAAAGCACAATTAATAAATCCATTATTTGTGGTCATTCATAATCTGTTATGATCAAAACAGTTGTATGACTTTGCATATTTAATATATCTGACTTTTTTTGCTTTCAGTCACAACTGCTCTGAAGTCAACAACAACATCCCTCATTCCATGACCTCTGCTGGGGAGCTCCGGTAGCCTAGAGGTAAGGAGCTGCACGACCAACATAAAGGTATGTGGTTGGAACCCTCCAGCTGCACCTCTGGAGAAAGATGGGCAGTCTCTTCCAATGTGATCTGTTGCCTCTGAAAATTTCCTGGAGGGTTGGCTTCCAACTCAATTGTACACAATGACAATATGGCTTCTTCTGTACCTAGCTTGAATTTTTGGCTGTTATTCAGAGATCGTTTGCAAGATTTTATTCCTGTACGATATTAATGATATTGCTCTATTATTTCCACATTCTGTTGGGTATTCCTAAGGAGCACTATATATTGTCTTGGAAAGTGAATTGATGGTTAAAATGCAACAGGCTCCCTGAAGGAGAAAGATGGTCAATATTCTCTAATAATGATTTGTAGCAATGGAAACCAGAAGTAGGGTCACTATGAGCTGAAAACAACTTGACTACAGTGGATTTACTTGTTGTTGTTGTTGTTGTAGAGCAGTTAACTATTTGATTTTACACAATTGCTTCCCTGTATTAAGGAGAGTCAGAGAAGGGAAGGAAGACCCTCAATAAGCTAGATTGACACAATGACTGCAACAATAATAGGCTTGATTACCGTGGAGATTTTTGAGATTGGTCCAGGTTTAGGCAAAGTTTAGATCTATTGTAGACAGGGTTACTACGAGACACAGTCAATCTGATGGCATCTAACAACAACGTCGTTCTTTTCAATCACCTCATATGCATTTCAAAGTTGGATAATGAATAAGGACAGTGAGAGAGAAATGAATTAATTTGAA
>NW_006399852.1:5403935-5410521 GCF_000299155.1 Elephantulus edwardii
TTGGCGCAGGATAGAGCAGGGTTTAGAGCTGTTGTGCATAGGGTCGCTATGAGTCGGAAACGACTCGATGGCACATAACAACAACAACAGTTTCAATAAATAATTTTTCTTATATCATAGAATAGGTTGTATAGCTCTGGTGTGTCCACTTGCTGTACAGAGGTAACTTATGGTTGCTGTGAAGCTGAACACTGTGACACTGGTGTATCAAATGAAAGAATGGTTACCCATGGTGGATAGTGTTTGGTGAAGCTCCCCCATTAAAACAGGCTTGGAAGCAGGAGTGGCATCCACTTCCAAAATAGCCTGCCTCCAGAAACCCTAAGAACCTGGAGAAAGGATGAAAATCACGCAGGAGTTGAGGACTTTCATTCATAGGGTCGCTATGAGTCGTCTACAACTCAATGGCACTTAACAACAACAACAACAACATATCATAGAATGGAAAAAGAATTACTCTAAGTATCTGGAAGTAAATACAGCCTGAATGCTCCTTGGAATCAAGGATAACAAGACATCATCTCATGTATTTTGGGCATTCTATATGAAGAGAACAGATCTTGAAGAGGCACATTGTGCTTGTTAAAGTAGAAATCACAAACACTGCATAGTGCCACTGCTGTAGAATGGGACTGACATCAGGGTTGGGCTAAGAATGAGAAAAACTGGATGAATTATGTATACTGCATTGAAACGCATGGGGGAGAAAACAGTTTGAAAGCAGTATATTATAGGTCGTGATGATTATCATAAGAGTCCAGAATGAAGATTGCAGAGTGGAGTATATATACTTGGGGAGTGGGGGGAGGGGATGCAGGGAGATTATATACCAAGGAAGGAATTTTTCTTTTACTTTTCAAAGAAAGAGTGAACTGGGGGTGGGGTGGGGTAGGCAGGGAGAAAAGTGCAACAATGAATGAATGGAAATTCAAAATCTCTATAAATGTTAATTGAAATTAATAAAAAAAAAATAGGGGTTAGCAAAAAGCCCTCAATGAGGTGGGCTACATGAATGGATTGAAACGGGCCTCTAACATAACAATAATTTGGAGTGTGGGGCAAGACTGACTAATATTTATATGTACATTATACATTGTGCACTGTGACCTGGATGTAAATGAATGTCACCTAAAAACAACAATAATCTGATTTATGAATATATACTAGTCTAGATACAGTAGTATGTTTATTGTCTGGATAGTTGTAACATCCTTCGATTAGAAACTCTTAGCACAATGAATAAAATATGATCAGATTTTCAGTTTCTTAACTAGAACATTTCAATCTATTAATCCTTTGCTATTAGAACATTTTATAGAAATGATTCATAGTTTAAATTATATGAGATTATTTTACTAAAAGTCTTTACTAAAAAAGCAAGGAGGTGAAAATCAGCAACAAAAGACCAAATGATATTCGGGGGCAAGCTCTCTAGGTTTGTTCATATTCAGATGATACTTTGTCTCTGTTTGAACTTCCAAGGTCTGTGCAATAGATATTGATTCTGAGATATCCCAAGATGTTACAAATTTGAACTTTAAAAATTACATTAAAATTCCATTCCTTAAGTATGAGTCAAACACAGGCATCCAGGAATTCATCTAGAATTATCATAGAATTCTTGCGGACTCATGAAAAAAACTCTATACCACAAAACACACAAATGAAGACACACCTACTTGTGCAAGTTGATTGGATATAAGTATCTGAATTATAACGGTAAAAAAATCAAACAACATACAAACGATGATAATAGGATTTCTTTCTCTCTCATGAAATTAATATATTTTTTTCCTATGTCAAAATCAGATTTTTCAATACGCAACCTAAAACAAAGTTGTGATTTTATTTCCTGTGGGAGGAGTAATTCTTCTAGTCCTATATATATCTCCCTAGCACTGTCAGTGGAATAATATCTCCTCCTTACAAAGAGTCGAAAGGACACTTCTGAGAGAAGAATCTTGAGGATAATGACTCTATCCACGAGAGTTAGCAACTTGAGTTTCAAGGTGGTATAAAAATATCCTCCCTTCTCTTAGTACAATGAAGCTGTTTAAATTCCTTAACATGAGTAATCAGGAACAATAGTTTAAGATTTTCTTTTGACCAACCCGTAAATAGGAGGCGACATAACACTACAGGCACAGTCAGACGTGACATCTATATTTACCAACATTTCATGTAGTACATTGATACACGGATGATATGGTGTTCTTGTCATCCTCAGTAATTTGCCCTGGAGTAGATTCCAACCCAGAGCCACCCCATGCGAGACAATAGAACTCTGCCTCATATACTTTCTTGGTTGTGATCTTTACCTGAAGGAGGTCTGGTGATGCAACTGCTAAGCGTTTAGCTGCAAATAGAGGGATTGGCCATTTGAAAATACCAAGGCAGTTTAGGAGAGAAGAAAGACCTGGCATCTGCTCCCATAACAATTCAGCCCAGAAAACCCCAAGGCTCAGTTCTACTCGCACATGTGATTACTGAGTCAGGAGTGACTCAATAGTACCCAGATACTTCCCTGGGGAGCTGCTGGATGGATTTGAATATCCAGTGTATAGATTGGTAGATTAGTGTTTAACTATTTGTACCTGTGGTGCTCTCGATGCAATAGTGAAATGTTGTTGTTAAGTGCCGTTGAGTCGACTATGACTCATAGCGACTCAATAAACAACAAATCAGAACTCTGTCCTGTCCTGTTATCCTTATCATCCCTTACACTTTTGATCCCACAGTGCTGCAGATGGATTAGTGCATCAATCCATCTTGCTGAGGACCTTCCTCTCTTTCACTGACCCTCCACCTTTCTAAGCTTGATGTCCCTCTTCAAGGAATAGCCTTTCTTAATAACATGCCCAAAGTATGTGAGATTAAGCTTCATAATCTTTGCCTCCAAGGAACACCATGGAAGTACTTTCTTCAAGACATATCTGTATACTCTTTTAGGCAGTACGTGGGATATTTTGTCCTGTTCTCCAACATCACAACTCCTAGTGAGATGAAGTAATTTAAAATGGATATGCTAAAATAGATACACAGGGTGTCTTTGGGGCTTGTTTTCTTGTTTGGATCTGGACAATCTTGGATTATTCACCTGCATATTTCTAGTTTCTCATCAAATATATGACTGAAGAAGCCTCTGGTGCATATTGTAGAATTAAGAAAGTGAATCAATAGCAGTATGAGACATCATAGCACAGTATAGGAAAAACAACTTAAACGATATAAGTTCTATAATTTAGTACATTCTATTTTTAACAGGGAAAATTTAATGAGATTTGTTTCTTTGAAGAATCTTCCTAGATTACTTATTTTAAGAAATGAGTACTATTTAATAAAATGTAATTAGTGTAATGAATCATTAAAACACTTTGAAATCACATGTCCTGTTAAAAGATATCTCTATTTGTGAATTATAAGCAACTGAAATATGAAATTTTAAAATTGTATTAATACAGTCATTTTCTTGGAAAGAAGATCTGAGAAACTTATCAATTTTTAAAAAGAATTTCCTTAAGCATTATGCTAACTTTTCTTTCTATAAAAAATACAACATATTCTAGTAAAAACACAGATTCACGTATAAGCCTGTTTTGTTTCTCCCATTAATATCATAATCTTTAGAATATATGTAGACAGTATCTGTCTAATCAAAGTAATATTAATAATATTTTAGCAAACTTTACCTTCAGTAAGAAACATTTTTTTAAAAAAGAATTATTTCTAATTTCACACACACAAAATAGAGTAACGATATTTGACCACTAAAACAAAAGATCTACTTAGAGGCAGTGCATTTACTTTTTTGAGTATTCCTACTGATTTGGGATATTCTATTCCCGTGGGTTTTCCCTTTTCACACCTCCTGTCACCATGGCAACAACCAACAACACATTGTCATGTATTGCAAGCTTGCTCTATTCCTGATATGGCACCAAGTAAGAGGCAAATATGATCTCATTTTCTATTTACATTTAAGATTTAAAGGAATGTAGAAGTAATATTATTAACAGGGGTAAAATATTAATATAGGATATATATGTTCTGAAAAACCAAAAATAAAATGTACAAAAAATGTTTGGACAAAGTGACCCAAGAATGACTAGTTGAGACTAAGAAAGAATCTCAGTTGTCTTTTTTTCTCAACTAATTTTAGTAACACTAGTGACTTTGCATGTGTCATAATATTGTTTTTATGTGTTGTGAAGTTGACTATGACTCATTGTGACCCTATCCTAAACCAACCTCATTGTCTCTGACACACCTAAGCCTATTGCCACAGTCACTGTGTCAATCCATCCCATCTAGTGTCTTCCTTTCCTATTGTAACCCTCTACCCTTCCATGCATGTTGTCTTTCTCTGAGGACTGGTTTTTCCTGGCAACATGCCCAAAATATGGGAGGTAGTTTTTGTTGTTATGTGCCATTGAATCACTTGTTACTCATAGAAATTCTATGCACAATAGCTCTGAACACTGCTTTATCCTGAGCCAATCTCACTGTTTCTGACACATCTACCCTCATTACCCCAATCATTGGGTCAATCCATCTCATCTGACGTCTTCCTCTGCTGTGCTGTCCTATGACTTTCCAAGCATGATATCCCTCTCCAAAGACTGGCTTCCTTGGGTTAGATGACCAAAGTATGTGAGATGGAGTCTCAAAATTATTGTCTCCAAGGACCATCTTGGTTTTACCCTCTCCGGATAGAACTATTAGTTCTCTTGGCAGTCCATGGTATGTCCAAAACTCTTCTCTAGTACCACAATTCAAAGGCATTAATTCTTCTCTCATCTTTTGTCATTGCCCAGATCTCCGATGCATAGTAAGTAATTGCAAAGATCATGGCCTGGATCAGGCATACCTTAGTTTCTTGACTGACATCCTTCCCCTTCAGCTCTCTGGAGAGGTTCCTGACAGCATATATCCCTAATGCAATTTGTCTTTTGATTTTCTGACTGCTGGTGACAAGACTGTTGATTGTGGAACTGAATTAGCTGAAATTGTTAACAATCTCAATCTTTTCTTCAACTATCATGATGCTACTGGTGAGAACCTTTGTTTTCTTGATATTGAGCTTCAAACCATATTGTAAAGAAACACTAGTTATTGAAAGGCTTCAGGTCTTTTGTTCATAGGGTCGCTACAAGTAGTGCTCGACTTGATGGCAATCAACATCAACAACACAGTTCTTGACCTTCTTCAGTGGATGCTTCCTTTAGGCCTTCCTCAGTTTCAGCAAGTAACAATCCAACATCTGCACAATGCAGGTTGTTGATGAGTCTTCCTTCAATTCTGATGCCACATTCTTACTCATAAAGTCCAGTCTCAAATGATTTGTTTTGTGTACAGATTGAAAAGGTTTGGAGACAGGACACATCTCTGATCCACTTCTTTTCTGATTTTGAACCATGCAGTATTTCCTTGCTCTGTTTGATGACTAACTCTTAGTCCAAATATAGGTTTCACATGAAGACAATCACATGAGATAGAGTTTCAAAATACTTGTCTCTGCCACTGTGTTCCAGAGCCAGCACATTCAGGTGCCAGGAAAAGAAGAGCCTGAAAACTCTGGACAAAGACTCCTCCAGTTGAGGATTCCTGGCACTCTGGGGTCAACCCAGGCACCAAAGGCATCAATAGAGTTTGGGACAGGGAGCTACAAGCAGGATAGAGATTCACTTTTACAACTGGCACACTGAGGAGTTAGAGAGAGAACTGACTTCAAAGGTCCATACCCCCCTGACAGAAACTGCTTACGTTGGCACCCTCAGTCTCATACTACTACATAGACAAAGAGGACAATAGACTTCAGAAGAGAAGATGTCACCAGGTGAGAAACTCTTTCCCAGAGCCGACACTTTCAAGTGCAAGGCGAAAAAGAGTCTGAAAATCCCCTGGAAAACGTCTCCTCCATTTGGGGCTTTATGATGCTGTGGGGCTACCCCAGAAACCAAAGAGGACAACAGAGTTTGGGACAGGGAGCTACAAGCAGTGGAGAGACTCATATTTAGATGACATACTAAGGTGCTAGAGAGATAACTAGACACTGCTTAAGTGGAGCACCTCGTCTTGCATCACTCTGTCACTCCTCAGACAAAGGAAGAGAGTAGACTCTGGGGATGAGACTACAATAAGGCGATATTCCTACAAGGCTGCACTGCAGACCAGAGAGAACTTGAAGGACTATAGGAAAAGTAAACTGTCTTAGAAAGGACTTCCAGCAGAGTAAGTGGTCCACCCCAAAGATTGAACATATTAAGCAAGAAATTATTCAATAACATCATAAAGCTAAGAACTATCAACAACTTACACAGACACAATATAAAGAGCCTAACATTGAAAAAAAATTGCATAATGTCAAGAAAGCAATAGGCAACTTAAACATTATGAAAAAATAAATTAAGCCTGTTGTTGTTGTTGTTATGAGTTGTCTAGTCACCTGCGACTCATAGCAACCCTATGTACAACAGCCCTAAACTCCGCTTTGTCCTGTGCCAATCGCACTGTCTCCGACACTCCCATCCCAATTATCCCAGTCACTGAATCAATCCACCTCATAGAGGGCCTTCCTCTCCTGCAC
>NW_006399852.1:5411371-5413188 GCF_000299155.1 Elephantulus edwardii
TATGATCTACACAGTCAAATGCCTTTGCATAGTCAATGAAAAGAAAAAGCACAACATATTGCAAACCCACCAAATATCCCAGAGTAGGGGAGGCAGAATATATGATGTTATATTAAAAGCTATAAAAGAAGGTACAAATTATCAAAGAAATAATGGAAGCCAAAAAGAAAGTGAATAGCCTAGAGGAAGATAAATAGAAGAAATATATTGTTATGGAGTTATTTGAAAAGCTGCAAGGTGAAAAGGTGCAAATGATGGAAGAAACAATGGAAGCCATTAAGAAAGTACATAATGCAAAATACAGGTAGCCAGAAGAAATATGTCAACGTGGAGGAATCTGAACAACTATGGAAGAAAATGTAAAAGATGGAAGATTGAAACTACAGATTAAGAGGTACAAAAACTTAAAAAAATCATCACAAGACAGTCAACACAGTACTGAAAATAACAGAAATACATGAAAATGTAATCCAGAATATTAAGACTGAAATGGCAGAAGTGTCCAACATGCTGGAGGGACAAAAATGTAGAACAGAAGAGATGGAACAGAGAATTAGTGAGCTAGAAGACAAAGACCTCAATGGAAACATACTAGAAGAAAAATCAGAGAGCAGATGCAAAGAAAATATTAGAATAATATGGAATGACATCAAAAGGAACAACATACCTATTACTGGAAATCCATAACATGAGAATGGCAGAATAAACAATTGAAAAAATTGTAGAAGAGATACTAGAAGAAAACTTCCCAGTTATTATGTAAAATAACGAAATCCACATTCAAGAAGCTCAGTGAACACCAAATAGACTAGACCCACAAAAGAAAAACATCAAGACACAGTATAGTCTAATACTCCAAAATATAGATTACTAAAAGCAGCATAAGGAAAACAGAGTCACCTACAAAAAAGAAAAAAATTAGATTAAAGTCTGATTTCTCAGCAGAACTATGTGAGCAAAAAGACAATGAGCTGTCATATGTAAAAAGCTGAAAGAAAATAATTTCTAGCTGAGTATCCTCTCTACTCAGATAAGCTGTACATCAAATATGAAAGAGACGTAAATCATTTCGCAAAAAAGCAGAAACTTTAGGAATTTGTGAAAACAAAAGCAATGCTACAACAAATTCTAAGATAAGTCCTTTACACAGAGACACCAAAGGAAAGTAGATGGACCATAGTAACAAGAAACAACAGAAAAAGAAACACAGTAAAATGGCAATGATAAAACTCGGCATGTCAATAATCACACTTAAAGTGTATGGACTAATCGCACCAATTAAGAAAAAAGAGTATCAGAATGAATTTTAAAACACCCATAAATATGTTACCTATAATAGACAACTATAAGAATTGAGGAGAAAGATAGACTAAAACTCTAAAGCTGTAAAAACATACACCAAGCAAATGGCATTCACAAAAAGAAGTGGCAATACTAATCCAATAAAATAGACTTCAGGATGAAAATCACACTAAGATACATGGAAAGGCACTATGTAATGTTTAAAGGCACAATAGAAGATATAACCTAGATCAATAAGAAGATATAATCTTGGTCAACACCTATGCACCAAGTAATAGACCTGAAAAATGTATAAAACAACGGTTAACAGAATTGAAGAAAGAAATAGACAGCATCACAATAGTAGTAGGAGACTTTAACATACCACTATCACCAAAGGAACTGAAGGACAAATTCAAGCCACGAGTTGCAATGCTTACGGATGCTATGGGCATAATATTGAATTATCCAGGAAGCATTAAAAGAAGATGGAGTATGCAATGAGGGTTGCAGAGTGGATTATATTTGGGGGTAGG
>NW_006399852.1:5413803-5434081 GCF_000299155.1 Elephantulus edwardii
TGATGTATTTCAATAAACAAATGCTGTCCTGGATGTGCTCACCAGGTTTGCCAAGAAATCTGGAAGACAACTACTTGGCCAACTCACTGGAAGAGAGTTGCATTTATTCCCATTCCAAACAAAAGTGACCTGACAGAATGGAAATTATCAAACAACATCACTAATATCTCATACTAGCAAAATCCTTCTGAAGATCATCCAGAAACGATAGGAACAGTACAATGACAGAGAACTACCAGAAATCCAAGCTGGGTTTAGAAGAGGTTATGGAACTATAGACATTATTGTCAATGTCAGATGAATCTTGGTAGGAACCAAAGAGTACCAGAGGAATGTCTGTGTTTCATTGACTATGCATAAGCATTTGACTGTGTGGATCACAAAAAATAGCGGCTAACCTTGAGAAAAAAATGGGAATCGCAGAACATTTTATTATGCTTATGCAAAACCTATACTTGGACTGAAAAGCAGTCCCTCGGAACAGAGTGGGGAAACACTTCGTAGTTCAAAATCAGGAAAGGAGTGCATTGGGGATACGTCCTGTCTCCAGACCTTTCCAATATGTATGCAGAACAGATCATTTGGGAAGCAGGGCTTTATGAGGAGGAATGTGGTATCAGGATTGGAGGAAGACTCATCAACAGCCTACAATATGCAGATGACACAACCTTGTTTGCTGAAACTGAGGAAGACCTGAAGCATTTACAGCAGAAATCAAGGACTGAGGTCTTCAATATGGATTGAAGTTTAAAATCAAGAAGACAAAGATTCTCTCTACTGAGAAAATTGACAGCACCATGATAGATGAAGAAATTGAAGTTGTTAACAGTTACAGCTTGCTTAGCTCCACAATCAATATTCTTAACACCAGCAGTCAGGAAATCAAAAGACAAATTACATTTGTAAAATCTGCTGTTAGGGACCTCTCTAGAGTCCTGAAAAGTAGTGAGGTCAGTCTAGAGACAGGGGTGCCTAATCCAGTCCATGCTCTTCACAATTACTTGCTGGGCATGAAAGAGCTGGGAAATGACTAAGGATGACAGAAGAAAAATAGATACCTTTGAATTGTGGGCCATGCACTGCGAAAAAAACAAATAGTTCTGTCTTTGAGAGGGTGAAACCAAATTTCTCCTTGTAGGCTAGGATTTTGAAGCTCCATCTCACATACTTGGGGCTCATGGTCAGGAGAGACCTGCCCTTGGAGAAGGACATCATGCTCAGAAGGATAGAGGGACAGCACAGGAGAGGAAGATCCCAGATGAGATGGATTGATACAATGACTGGGGCTATGGGGGTTGTTGTCTCAGAATTAGTGACACTGGTTCAGGACAGAGCACGGTTCAGAGCTGCTGTACATGGGGGTTGCTATGGGTCACAGGTGACTCAATGGCACATAACAACAAACATCACCAAAGAGTAGGTCAATTTAAAAGAAAATAATGATTCAGAACTAAACTATACATTCAGTCAACTTGACCTTCATCCAACTAAAAGTCAATTTACTTTCTTATAAAGCAATCTTCAACAAATTAAAAATATTAACATAATGAAAAGTGTCTTCTTAGGCCGATTTTTACAATGCTGTAAAATTACAAATTAATCACAAAAGGATGAAGCTTGTAAAACCACCTGTATGGGGGAGCTCTGGTGGCCTAGTGGCAGGAAGCTGCACTGCAATTCCAGAGGTGCATGGTTCAAATCCACCAGATGCTGTCATGGAGAAGGAAGGATAACCTCCTCCTGTAGTCAGATCTGATTTGACAGTTGTTATGTGCTGTCAAGTTCCTTGAGACTCATTGCAAAGCTATGTACAACAGCCCTAAACCCTGCTCTATCCTGTGCCAATTGCACTGCCTCTGACACACCCAATTACCCCAGTCACTGAATCAATCCACCTTATAGAGGGTCTTCCCCTCTTGCGTCATCCCTCCACCCTCCCAAGTACGATGTCATTCTCCAAGGACCTCTCCCTCCTTACAACATGTTCATAGTATGTCAGATGAAGCCCTAGAATCTTTGCCTCCAAGGAACAGCCTGGTTTAACCCTCTCTAGGATGAATCTATAACCAACCACAAATTGAAACACTGTTGGCCCAGTGTTTAGAATTTCTGCTACAATTCCAAAGGCACACTGTTTGAATACACCATCTGCTTTGTGGAGAGAAAATGAGCAATCCCCTCCCATGTGATAAAATTGCCTCTGAACACCCACTGAGGGTCAGCTATGGGTCACTACTGACTTGATGTAACAACAACAGGAATAAACCTAACTAGAGACCGAAAATACCTTTACAAGGAAAACTAGAAAATAATTCAGGGAGAAACACTGAAAGACCTAAATAAATGGAAAAATGTTCTCTGTTCATTGATTGGGAGACTCAATAGAGTGAAATGATAATCTTATAAAAAGTGATATACATGTTTTAAGTAATCCCAATACAGATACCAAATACCTTTTTCAAAAAGATAGAAAAGGCATTTTGTAAATTTATTTGGAGAAAAAGGAGACCCCTAATAAGCAAAGCACTTCTGAAAAAACAAATATGTAGTGTGAGGCATAGCACTCTCTGATCTCAAAACCTACTATGCAGCTGAAATAACCTGAACAGTATGGTACTGGTACAAGGACAGAAACACAGACCAATGCAAAAGAAACAAGAATCCAGAAATTAACAAGAGTGGGAATCCCAGAACACTTGATTGTGCTTATGTGAACCCTATACTTGTACCAGGAGGCAATTGTCAGAACAAAGCAAGGAAACACTGCATGGTTCAAAACCAGAAAATGCCAGGGATACATTCCATCTCGATACCTTTTCAATCTATATGTGGAACAGATCATCTGGGCGGCTGGGCTCTATGAGGAGGAATGTGACATCAGGATTGGAAGAAGACTTACCAACAATGTGTGTTATACAGATGACAGAACCCTGCTTTCCAAAACTGAGAAGAACCTGACACATTTGCTGGAGAAGGCCATGGACTACAGCCTTCAATATATATATTGAAGCTCAACATCAAGAAAATAAAGATTTTTACCACTGGGCTGATTGGCAGCATCATGATAGACTGTGAAGAGATTGAGATTGTTAATAGCTTCACCTTGCTTGGTTCCAGCAGCCAGGAAATCAAAAGATTAACTGCACTGAGAAAATCTGCTGTCAGGGACCTCTCTCAAGTACTGAAGATGTCAGTCTGGAGACTAAGGTGTGCCTGATCCAGGCTATGGTTTTCACAAGTTTTTGCTATGCATCAGAAAGCTAGACAATTACTAGGGATGATAGAAGGAGAATTGATGCCTTTTGAGCTGTGGTGTTGGAGAAGAGTATTGAATATACCATGGAGTGCTTGGAGAACAAACAAGTTCATCCTGGAGAGGGCGAAACTAGGCTACACCATAGAGGTAAGAATTTTGAAACTGTCTCATGTACATTGGGTAAATTGTAAGGAGAGACCAGCTCTTGGAGAAGGATTTCATACTTAGGAGGGTGGAGGGTTAGAGCAGGAGAGGAAAACCCTGGATGAGATGAATTGACTCAGTGACTGGTGATAGGAGTGTGAAAGACAATAAAGTTGGTTCAGGATAGAGCAGCATTCAAAGCTGTTGTAAATAGGGTAGCTGTGAATGGCAAGCAACTTCATGGCAGGTGATAAAAACCACCACTACCACTGTGGAAGGGAATTTGGCGTTTCCTCAAAAAGCTGAACATAGAAATTCCCAGTGACTGAGGTATTCCTCTTCTAGAAATATACCCCAAGGAAATTAGAACTGAGACACAGAGATTTGTACACCAGTATTCACAGCAGTGTCATTCACAATTGCAAGAACATAGAAACAGTTCGAATGTCCAACCGCAATTGAATGTGTTGAGAAATTGTCATACATTCACATGATGGAATACTATGCAGAACTCAGGCACAACAATTAAAAACTACTAAAAAAATTAAAAAATATACTACATAACACTGGAGAGCATTATGCTGAATAAACAAACTCTATCTCCTAAGGACAATATTGCATAAGATCCTTATTGTAAAAATAACTTGTAAATCTTGGCCGGGGGTCTAAGGTGAGAATGGGAGCGAGCAGAGGGATGAGAAGAAGCAAGGGGAAAATCACGGGGTCACACTGTTTGGTGGGTGAATAGAAGGGTTAAGGGAAATGAGAAATATCTACTGGGGACTTGAAAAGTTGGGACAATAGTAGGTATAATTCAATGGTTATTAATGTTATAAAACACAATGTATGGGAATCATTGTATGAAACAAAATGTTAAGGAAAGTGTGAAACACAATATATATGAATTGTATATGCAAATCAATACAATAATATTTTTTAAAAAAGAATAAAAAAATTCTTGTCTCCAAGGGGTAATCTGCTTTCACCCTCTTTAGGGTAGACCTGCTTGTGCTGTTGGCAGTCCACAATATGTTCAATTCTCTTCTCCAGTAACATAACTCGAAGGCATCAACTCTTCTTCTGTAATCCTTAGTCACTGTCTGGTTCTCAGATACATAGCACACAACTGAGAAGACTAAGACCTGGATTGGGTGCATCTTAATCTCTAGACTGACATTGTTGCTCTTCAACACTCTGAAGATGTCTTTGACAGCAGACTTTCTCGAAGCAACTTATCTTTGTCTTCCTGACTGCTGTTGTGAAACAAAGCAAGCTGAAATTAACAACTTCAATGTTTTTCTCTATTATGAGACTGCAAATTGGCTTGTGATAAGAATGTTTGGTTTTGTTTTTTGTTTTTAAAGAATGTTTTCTTGATGTTGAGATGCAATCTATGTTGAAATCCTTGACCATCTACAGCGGACACTTCAAGTCCTCCTCTGTTTCTGTGAGCAAGGTTGTGTCTCCTGCATAATGCAGCTTGTTGATGTGGATTCCTCCAATCTTAATGTGACATATTGTTCTTCATAAGGTCCGGGCTCCTGAATGATCTGTTCTGCATATAGATTGAAATCTATCCCTGAGGCACTCCTTTGCTGATTTTGAACCATGCAGCGTTCCCTTGCTACTTTTGAGAAAAAGTTTCTTGGTCTAGGTATAGATTTTGCCTAAGCACAATTAAGTGTTCTGGGATTCTCATTATTCTCAATATTACTCATAATTTGTTGTGACCCACAGAGTCAAATACCTTTGCATAGTCTATAAATCACAAATAAACATCTTTCTGATACTCTCTGCTTTCAGCCAAGATCCAGCTCTCATTGGCAATGATAATCTGTAGCATCCTACCTCTTCTAAGCCCTGCATGCATTTCTGGAAGTTCTCTGTCCTTATACTATTCTAGTCATTTCTGGATAAGCTTCAGCCTCTGTTGGTCATGTGGTTTTGGAATGGAAATAAATAAGGATATTTTCCAGTCAGTCAGGTAGCTGTCCTCCATATTTTTTGGCACAATCTGCTGAGCACATCCAGGGCTGCATCTGTTCGTTGAAATATGTCAAATGGCTTTCCATTGATTCCTAAGGCTTTATTTTTTTTCCAATTTCTTCAGATCCTACTACATATTAGTTGTTGTTAAGTGTCATCAAGTTGCAGACGACTTGCAGCGACCCTATGAAGGAGAGTCCTCGACACTTGGGTGCCTCTCATCCTCTCTCCAGGTTCATAGGGTTTCCGGAGGCAAGCTATTATTGAAGTGGATGCCACTCCTCTCTCCACTACATATTAGATAACAGTATATTTATCATGTCCTTAAAAAGATAATTAGTATTTATGTACTTATAGTCAAGAAGACTCTCTTTTTAGACTGTACCAAGTTAAAGAGCCATAATAATGAATGGTGACCATTTGAGAGCAGATAGATAGTGTATGCAAAATGGAAGACTTCCAAGGAAGAAGATAAGTGTACTAGTGTTTGTTTTTGTTTTTTAAGAGTCCAGTTCTTAGCAAAATACCTATATTATTTTTAGGGTCAATGATAAACCATTATGAAGGTTTCATCTGGCAGGGCACCATGGAAGAGCTATCTTTTCTAATTAGCCTTGATGTACAAATAATACCATTGCAGTGTCTCTGAAAGGAGTGATCCAAGGACTCAGCTCATTTTGAATAACCATGCTCTTTCACACATCTATGTTCATAGCCATGCCTTCTCCAAGAGGAGATCTATAATCAAGGGCCTTTGACAGAGACCTTCCCCTGGTACCTGTGTTGGAACATCTTTAGCAGGATGAAGTGCTGGGGATGGAAATCCTTCAGATACCAGACACCACCCCCTCCCCCCATCCCATTCTGACATCGTATTCAGTTATTTTCCACCATTCCCTTCTCTTTTACCCCAAGGTCTATAAATTTTTTTCCAAGCCAGTTTTAAGTTTGACAAATCTTAAAGTGAAGACAAAGCAGTGAGGACAGTGCATTAGGGAACGTATTAGCAAATATAGACATGAGCCTTTCTGTATCTCAAAGCTAGGATGCCCGATTTCTAAGATCAGCAACAAAGAGTTCAGTTTTGTCTCTGAGCCTTGTCTTAGGTCAGCTATGTTTTCAGTCTAAAAGTAGAGTTGAATAGTGATGTCAACCCCAGTTGTCTAGCATAATGGGGACCTAAGGAGACCTGTTTACTCAAGAAAAGGTGAGCAGAGAGTAAACACTATATGTAGGAGGAGAAGAAATCAGAGAGAGACAGAGTATGTGTGGGAGGGAAGGTTTGAGCCAAAGGAAGCTGGTTGGAAAAGCTTTTCCACCTCAGTCATTACATCAACCAAGTGATAAATGTAACAATGAGAAAGCATTAGACACAGACCTCTGGACAGAAATCCTAGGTTTTCATTGTTGTTTCTGTATTCAGCTTCGCCTAGATTTAAGGTTTGCCTAGATTTGCCCCTTCTCTCTTGTTCTCTCAATTTAACAAACATTATTAAGGATAGGACAGGGTTCGGGTATATTGTTCTTAGGGATGTTATGAGTCCTGTTTGACTTGATGGCACCTAACAGCAACAATATGTTCAAGACACCAGGATACGATCCAAGGAAAAATTTCTCAATAGCATAACATGGGTGACCACATCAGAACCTTATGACTCCCACTTTAGGAGGGAAAAATAATCAACAATGCTGGAGGAAGAAGTCCAGGCTGCATTGAAGGTGATAAGATTAAAATAAATTTTAATTAAATATTGGAGGCAGAAATTTATGTTTGGAAAAATTGAGCTATCAGAACCAGGAAGGAGATACTGACATGCGTAGAATCAGTGCTGTAGGCCCATGAGTAACATCAAAAGCAGGGAGTAGGGGCAGACTGACACAATCTGTTAGCTGGGTAATCAAGCAGGGGCTTTCCTTTGCTCCTTGTGTAAAATACTTGTCTGTCAGATATTGTGACAAAGTTGAGTGTCCAAAGACACGCAGACTAGGACTGGCCATCCAGTTCTGAAACAATAGACCTTCAAAAACCCCACATACAATAGAGCACACTCATCTTTGACTAACAGATATGACATCGGAGGCTGAGCCCTCATATTGGGAAACAGAGAAGGAGGAACAGTTGCAAGCAGGCACTAGTGTTTGGGATATGGAATGTGAGAAGTATGAATATAGGAAAATTGGACATTGTCAAGGAAAAAAATGGAACATATAAAGATTGACATACCAGGCATTGGGAAAATGAGATGGGTTGACTTGGGACGTTTTAAGTCAGAAAAGCACATGATTTACTATGCTTCAAATGAAACAGTGAGAAAAAATAAGGTCGCATCTATAGTAAAATAGACCATTTCTAGCTCTACCTTGAAATACAATGTTATGAGCAATAGGATTATATCCATATACATATTAGGGAAGACCCTGGTGACATGGATTGACACACTGACTGCTGCAATACGGACAGGTTTTTCAGAGGAGGTGAAATTGGCTCAGGATTGGGCAAGGTTCAGAGACACTGGTTATAAGGTAACTGTGGGTTGTAAGCATCTCGATGGTACATATCAAGTCTTCTTGAGTTCAGGAGTAAATCAGCTCTTGCATTTATTTATTTATTCTTCTCCATTCCTACTGGAGCTACCCTTCCAAAATACTCACTTGGACTAACACAATAACTCCTCAACTTTTCTGAGTTTTTGACCTTCTCTCCTCTTCCACCAGAGTCATCTGCTTGAAGCACAGATATGAGGTCCTTCACTCTTTCCTTCAGTAGTTTTCTGTGATTAAAGTCACATTCCACACACTTCGAATGAGTTCCTGCAAAGGTCCTTTAGCATCAATTTCAGTGTTCTTATCCAGATTTACTACCGATCACCCTTAGGCCTATCTCCAAACACTCTGGCCTCACCTTGTTCTATGATTTCCCTCAAATGTATTATAAGCTTCTCTGGTTCTCATGTGTTACTCTAGATGGAGTTCATTTCATAGACCTGTATGCTTAGACGAAGAAATGTCGTTGTTAAGTGCTGTTGAGTTGCAGGCGACTCATAGTGACCCTATGAAGGGAAATCCTCGACGATTGGGTGCCTTTCATCCTCTCTCCACGTTCATAGGGTTTCTGGAGGCAAGCTATTATGGAAATGGATGCCACTCCTCCTTCCAAGCTAGACAAATAAATGCTGTTGTTGTTTGATGCCGTCGAGTCGTAGACGCATAGCGACCCTATGAACGAACAGCCTGAGCACTGTTCGTACATAGAGTTTCCGGAGGCAAGCCATTTCGGAATAATACTTCTTTAAGGGAACGCTGGTGGCCTAGTAACAAGGAGCTGTGTGGTCATTCCGAAAGCAAGTGGCTTGAATCCACCAGCTGCTCCACAGAAGAAATAAGGACAATCTCCTGTGAAATTGCCTCTGACAACCTGCTGGAGAGTCAGCTATGAGTTTGTTCTGACTCAAACAGTACACAAAACCACAAACGTATTTTTGTTAAAGAATTTTTCCCCCCGCATTTTCATGGACTCATGTTGAGTGAAATAAAACATGAGTCTGTGTTTCTTGTATCCTCACACATTTAATGCCTATACACAGTAAGTCCTAACACCATCACATTCTCAAAAGAAAGTTTTAAAAATAAGTCAGGTGACTGGAAATAACCACTCACATGATATAGCTTTAGCATGGTTTCAGAAATAAAGGTTTACTAATAAGATCAATACTATCTTGGTTGTTTTTATATTTAAGCATCTTGTTTAGAGTCAACAAGACCTCAGGGAGGGCCTTTGTATTTAAAGTTGGTTGTTATTATGTTTTAGAGGAATATTCTTCTAAGTGGTACAACACTCTTCTGTCAATATGCTGTACTGAGGTAACCTGGGGTTGCTGTGATGCTGAACCTTGTGCCATTAGGGTGTCAAATGCCATAATGGCTTCCCATGATGGACAGTGTTTGGTGGAGCTCCCAGTTTAAGACAGATTTGGAAGCAAGAGTGGCATCCACTTCCTAAACAACATGCCTCCGGAAACTCTATGAACTTTGATAAATGTTAATAGTTATAGAAAGGCTTCAGGCATTTTGTTCATAGGGTCACTACAAGTTGTGCTCAACTCAAAGGTAATCAACAACAACAACAATAAGGCCAATAATCAAGGAAAAGGTATGCAAATAAGGCATCTCCTACCTGTAAGGTCTGTGTTGGGCCACCACCCCAAGTCACAAGCTTTGCAGGTGAACTCGTCTTGCACATATTCATTCTCCTTGCAGGTGGTACAAATCCAGCAGCAGCTTACTTCCCCTTTCCGTATGACCTGAAACACATGAATATTTTAAGAATGCTTTCTCCAGAGAAACTTCTCTTTCAGAACTAGTTTCTGTACTATCATTTAAAACATGCTGAATGAACTAACTCATTCCTAAAAGGACAAATACTGTTTAAGACCATTATTGTAGTACGTGTACCCAGGATCCAAGGTGGGGAGAGGGGAGCAGAGAGGTAAGGATTGGAGAGGGGAGGGGCTTAATTATAGGGTTGCACTACTTGATGGGTTGAGGGCGGGGTAGGTAAATAAAAAGGTGAAAGGTCCAGTGTGAGAAACAATGTACACGAACTTTGTAAGTAAACCAGTAAAAAGTAAAAATTTTATAAAACAACAACAACAACAAAAAACCCCAACACCCCACAATATAAAAATCAATACCCCAAAACAAACTTGGAAAAGGACCCAGTATGTGCTTAGTAAGTTTGTATTACACCTGATTGTCTCAGGAGTTCTGTCCTGGGTTTGAAGTCTTTTCAATAGTAATTTATTTTATAAAAATGAGATGATTACATATTTTGGCAAAGTATAACAGTTCAACTTATCTTTCCTATTAGTGTTTATTAATTACTTTTAAGTAACTGATATTTGTGCTTTTTTCCCCTTCCTTGAAAAATGGTACAGTTTGTACCACAAAGTTTCTACATAAAGCACAGTAATTCATAAAGACTGAAGATTTGAACTTTTATTGTTTATGACAATTATAGATAATTTCATTCAAGAGTAACTTTATACACATAAACAGACTGCTGGCTAAAAATACAAGCAGTTACTAACCTTGTCTGACTTGCTCTAGTAAAATCAAAGGATCACATCATTTGTTGGAAGAAAATAATTATTTCAAATTACTGAAGAGTTGCTTATATGAATAGTTTAAAACTTCTATTTTCATTCTGCTTAGGAGATCTTCCATATTTATAGAACTAAAAAATAAACACTTTAACTAATTGTATGAGAAGTAATTTTTTTATCATTTTAAAATTAGGTCTTACCTTTATCTCATTTGAAAATTTTACTTCACCCCCCAGGTTTTTAAAAATTGTTATTATTATTTTTATTGTTTTAGTTTAAAAATGCATTTACATTGTTTTTCACACTGGATCTTTCTTATTTGTTTCACTCACCCCTCAAACAACCTATCGAGTTGTGTGATCATATGATTAACCACCCCCCTCCCACACCAATCCTCACCCTCTGCTCCTGCCCCCCTTGGAACCTCATACTCGTTCTACAACAATGGTCTTATACAATATTTATCCCTTGTGGGACTGAGTTAGTTCACTCAGCATAATGCTCTCCAGTCTTTCCCAAGTTAGTAATTTACAAAATCACTTCTCCTGTGTGCTGCATAGCAATCCATTGTGTGAATGTACCATGATTTTTCCATTTACTCCATTGTGCTTGCACATCTAGACTGTTTCCATGTTCTTGTGATGGTGAATAACATTGCTAAGAATATTGTTGTACAAGTCTCCATTAGTGTCTCAGTTTTCATTATCTCGGAGTATATTCCCAACCGTGGAATAGCAGGGTCATATGGAATTTCTATGTTCCACTTTATGAGGAATGGACATACTGCCTTCCAGAGTGGTTATACCATTTTAAAATCCCACCAACAGTGTATGAGAGTTCCCACCTCTCCATAACCTCTCCAACATCTATTACTTGCTGTCCTGTTAAATTTTGCCACTGCTACTGGAGTGAGATGGTATCTCACTGTAATTTTGATTTGCATCTCTCTTATTGCCAGGGATCTTGGACATTTCTTCATGTGTCTGTTGGCTATTCAAATATCTTCCTCCATGAAGTCTTTTCATGTCTTTTCCCCCATTTTGTAATTGGGTTATCAGACTTGTGGAGGCCCTGTAGAATTCTATAAACTTTTGATATGAGACTTTTGTCTGAAACGGATTACCAAATGGTTCACCCCACCCAACCCTCACAGTCAGTAGGTTTACTTTTCACTTTGTTGGAAAAAGGTTTTGATGCACACAGGGATTTAATATATAGGAGGTCCCATTCATCAATGTTATCCTCTCCAGATTGAACATTTCTAGCTGTATTTAGTGTCTGTTCATACCATAGAGTAGGCTGTCTAAGCTTGATTCCACATTATCTTTGATGAACTTGATGGTTTTAAGCTTTACTCCCAGGTCTCTGATCCACCTTGAGTTAATTTTTGTGTATGATGTGAGATGTGGATCCTATTTCAGCTTTCTACAGGGAGCAGTCCAGTTTTGCCAGCACCATTTATTGAAGAGGTTATCATTTCCCCATTTGATAGGTTTTACTTCCTTGTTGAGTATCAGTTTACCATCGATAGCTGGGACCATTTCTGGGCTCTCAGTTCTGTTCCACTAGTCTATGTGCCTGTTATTGTACCAGTGTCATGCTATTTTGGTTACTATAGCTGTGTCGTAGATTTTGAGGTTAGGGAGCGCTATGCCTCTCACTTCATTTTTGCTTTTCAGAAGTGCTTTGCTTATTCAGTTGTCTTTCCTCTCTAAATAAACTTGACAGTTACCCTTTCAATATCATTGAAAAAATAATTTGGTATCTGGTTTGGGATTACATTGATCGTGTACATTGCTTTTGGTAGGATTTTCATTTTCACAGTATTGAGTCTTCCTATCCATGAGCATGGCACATTTCCCCACTTATTTAGGTCTTTTATTTTGTCTTGAAGAAATGTTCTGTAGTTTTCTTTGTCTAGATCTTTCGTGTCTCTAGTTCAAGCTAACTCCCAAGTATCTCAGTGATTTTTATAAATGGTATTGCTTTCTTGTATTCCTTTTCTGAGTTATCTGAGTTACTGTAAAGGAATCCCACTGAATTTTGGATATTGATTGATCTTATATCCTGCCACTTTACTAATTTGGTCTACTAGCTCTAATAGGGTTTTTTTGTTGTTGTTGAGTCCTTGGGGTATTCTGTGTACACTATCATATTGTCTGAATACAGTGACAGTTTAACCATATTTTTGCTAATCTGGATGCCTTTTATTTGCTTCTCTTGTTTATTGCCCTGGCAAGTACTTGTATTATTTTATATTGAATAAAAATGGTGGCAGTAGGCATCCTTCTGTGGTCTTTGTTCACAAGGAAAATGCTTTTAGTCTTTCTCCATTGAGAATGAGACAATTGTACTTTGCATTGAAGTATTTTATACATATGCTTTTAATGTACTTATCAGTGTGGCTGGATTTAAATATATCATCTTGTTACCTTTTCTTCTATTTGTTCTATAGGTTCTTTCTCTCCTCTCCCCCCATTTTTTACTTCTTTTCATGTTGCTGTTGTGTGCCATTGAGTTGCTTATGATGCATAGGGACCCTATCTATGTACAATAGCCCTGAAACCTTTTCTGTCCCGTGACAACTTTACTGTCTTTGACACATCTACCCTTATTACTCCAGTCCCTGAATCAATCCACCTCATCTTCCCCTCTTTCTCTGTCCCTCCACCCTTCTGAGCATGTCCTATCCAAGAACTGGTCCCTCCTTGCAACATGCCCAAAGTATGTCAGATGAAGCCTCAAAATCCTAGCCTCCAAAGAGCAGCCTGCTTTCACCCTCTCTAGGATGAAACTATTCTCCCAGAAGTCAATGATATATTCAATACTCTTCTCCAGGGCCACAGCTCAAAGGCATCAATTATCTTTCTATCATTCTTACTCATTTTCCAGCACTCTGATGCATAACAAGCAATTGAGAAAACTATGGCCTGGAATGGTGCACCTTAGCCTCAAGACTGACATCATTGCTCTTCAGTTTTCTGGAGAGCTCTCTGACAGCAGACTTTCTCAAGGCAATATATCTTTTAATTTCCTGGATGCTGGTATCAAGAGTGTTGATTGGGGAGCCAAGCAAACTGAAGCTGTTAACAAGCTCAGTCTCTTCACCATCTATCATAATGCTGCCAATAGGCCCAGTGGTGAGAATCTTTGTTTTCTTGATGTTGTGCTTCAATCTATATTGAAGGCTGGAGTCCTTGACCCTCTGCAGAAAGTGCTTCAAGTCTTCCTCAATTCCAGCAAGCAGAGTTGTATGATCATCTGCATGATACAGGTTGTTGATGAGTCTACCTCCAATCTTGATGCCACATTCCTCCACATACAGCCCAGCCTCCCGGATGGTCTGTTCTGCATATAGATTGAAAAAGTAAGGAGACAGGATACATCCCTGGTGTACACCCTTCCCAATTTTGAACCATGTAATGTCTTCTTGCTCTGTTCTGACCACTGCCTCCTGGTCCAAGTGTAGGTTTTGCATAAGCACAATCAAATGTTTTGGGATTCCCATTCTTCTCAGAGTCAGCTACAGTTTGTTGTGATCTACACAGTCAAAGTCTTTGCATAATCAACGAAACACACATTCCTCTGATACTCCTTGCTTTCAGTCATGATCCTTCTAACATTGGCTAAAATATGCCTAGCACCATGGCCTCTTCTAAACCCAGCCTGCACATCTAGCAGTTCTCTGTTGCTTAACTGCTCTGGTTGTTTTTGTTTAATTTTCAGCAGAATCTTGCTTGCATGTAATAATAATGATATTGTTTGACAATTTCCACACTCTCTGTTCACCTTTCTTTGATATGAGAACAAATATCAATCTCTTCTAGTCAGTTGGCCAGGTGGTTGTCCTCAGTATTTCTTGGCACAACTTAGCACATCCAGGGCAGCATCTATTTGTTGAAATATGTCAATTTGTTTGCTGTCAATTCCTGGAGCCTTGTTTTTTGCCAATTCTTTCAGAGCAGCTTGAACTTCTTCATCACCACAGGCTCTTGCTCATACGTTGTTTCATAAAATTCTTCTGTGCCAGCCAATTACTTTTGATACAGTGACTGTGTATACTTCTTACAATCTTCTTTTAATGCTTCTTGGATCATTTCTTATTTTTCCCTAAGCATCCTTAAGTATTGCAACTGGCTTGAATTTGCTCTTCAATTCCTTTAGCTTAAGAAATGCTGAGTGAGTTTGGCCCTTTTGATTTTCCGACTCTAGCTCTTTGCATTTCATTATAATACTTTGCTTTGTCTTCCCAAGCTGCCCTTTGAAATCTTCTCTCCAGTTTCTTAATTTCTTGTATTCTTCCCTTTGTTTTGGCTTCTTGGCCCTGTAGTGCAATATTCAGAGTCTTGTCTGACATCCACCTTGGTCTTTTCTTCCTCCTCTGCCTTTGTAATGACTTTTTGCATTCTTCATGGATGGTGCAGGATAGGACAGGTTTCAGATATTTTGTTCATAGAGTCACTATGAGTTGTACTCTACTCAATGGAACCTAACAACAACAATCATTTCTATAATTGTTTTAATGATTTTTACTATGCATACTTTATAAATCAACAATGTATTCTTACTATTTTTTTAATATTCAATTATTTTTAAATAAGAAAAACATTTTCTTTGTATGCATAAATGTAAACAACACATAATATATAGAAATATGTGTATATGAATAATACTTCTAAAATTATAATCATTATTTGCAACACATTTACCACTTCTCATCTATTTCGTTCTTTGATATAGACACAGATTTTTATTCATTATAATTTCCTGCTCTGATGGCCTGGTGGTAAGAAGGCGCACTGTAATCCCAAAGGCACTTTGGATCGAATCCACCAGCGGCTCCATGGGAGAAGGATGGACAATTTTCTCCCATGGGATTATTGCCTCTGCAAAGGTACTGGAGGGTCCGCAATCAGTCAGTTCAGGTTCAATGGCAAACAGTAACAACAACAAATAACTTTTATTAACATCTGTTGTGGTCCTGGTCTGAGAAGTGTACCTTCTTTCAGTTTTTATTTATTTGAAGAATAACTTGTCTTCACTTTTGAAAAATATTTTCACTTTATATTATAGTTTCAGTTGACAGTTTGGTTTTTCTCCCTTTCAATACTTTAAACATGTCATTCTATTTCTAGATTGAAAAATGTTTTTTCTTTTTAACACTTTAAAAATGTCATATCTTGTATAATACAGTTTTTAAAAATATTCAACCAATTTTTATGATAAATATGTTTGTAGAAACACATTTACTATTTGAGCATTCTTCTATGTGAAATGTAGTGGCATTATTTATATTAATTGTGTTGTTGATCATGAAAAGGGTACTGTAGTTCTTACTTTGCTGCTCCACATAGAACATGTTCTTTATTTATGGCTGATATTTTTTTCCATTTTAGCAATTTGTTTTGCTTTTTTAAAAAATTGATTATATTTTCTTTGTCTTTATGTTCTCACTTAAAAGAAGCACAGCTGAAGTACTGTTTGTTGTTTTTGTTGGGTGCAGTAAGTTGAGTATGATCGATAGTGACCCTGTGAATAACAGATCTACACCCTTTCCTATCTTACACCATCCATCCCCACACTTCCTAACACATGGGAGCTCATTGCAACAGTCACTCTGTCAATTCACCTGCCAATCCTTCTCTTTTTCGATGATCCTCTCTATCTTTTCAGGCATGATGTTCCTTCCAAGGAATAGTGTCTCCCAGGCACACAGATAAAGTACGTGAGATGAAACTTTATCCTCTTTGCCTTCAAGAAACATTCTGGCTGCTCTTTCTTCAAGACATAGATTTGTTCTTTTGGCAGTCTAGGGCATATTCAGCACTCTTCTCCAGCACCACAGCTCAGAGGCATCAATTTTTCTTCTTTTATCTATATTCACTATCCAGCTTTCAGACACATCAGATGCACCTTAGCCCTCAAACTGACACTATTACTCTTCAATAATCTGGAGAGGTCCCTGACTGCAAACTTTCCCAGTGCCAGTTGTAAGAAGCAAGAGTGGTAAGACTTTTTCTCATATAATTTGTGCATATTATCTATAGGGACCAAACTCTGAAAAAGGAAATCATGCTAGAGAAAGCAAAAGGTAAAAATGAAGGAGAAGAAGATCCTCAAAGAGATGTCTTCACACAGTGGCTATAGCCATGAGCTCCAGTACAAGAAACTTTGTGAGGATGGTGCTGAGATGGGCAGGGCTTAGTTCTGTTGTGCAATGGCTTACTGTGAATCGGAGTCCTCTTTGACAGCACCTAACTTCTTCCCTGAGATTTTTTTTGAGCTTTAGGGATCTGAGGTTTAGATTATTAATTATATTTGGAACATTTAAGCCACTATTTTGTCCAATGTTTCTTCTTGCTTGTGTTTATCTTCTGAACTTTTCAATTATCCTCAGAAAACACCTGTGATTCCCACCACTTCTCTTAATGCTTCAGTTTCTTTCTTTTTCTGTGTGTATCGTCTGGCTTTATTTAAATTTTATGTCTTTACATTCACTGATCAATACTTATATAATCCCAATATATTGTTAGTTCTATTCATTAATCTTTTTAGATATTTCTATTTCCAGAAATTTTATATTTTCATTTCCAGAAATTTCCCTGTATTTTTGTTTTTATGGTGTTTTCTTTTTTTTTCTTTTAGTTTTTTAAGGTATATAGATTAATGTGTATAGATTTTAACATTCTTAACTGCTAATTCCATTATAATTTATGGGACTGTTTCCACTGGTTGATTTTTTTCTTCAATTAATAAATGTTGGAGAGGATGTGGAGAGATTAGAACGCTCCTAAACTGTTGGTAGGATTATAAAATGGTACAACCACTCTGGAAGGCAGTTTGTCATTTCCTCAAAAAGCTGAACATAGAGATTCCAACTGACACAGCTATTCCACTGCTTGGAAGCTATCCCAAGGAAAAAGGAACTCAGACACAAATGGAAATCTGTACACTGATATTCATAGCAGCTATATTCACAATAGCAAAAACATGGAAACAGCCCAAATATCTGATTAATTAATGACTGGTTGATGATTTTATCCTAGCAAGAGGTAATATTTTTTCCATTTTATTTTATGTCTAACATTCTTCGTTACTCTGTGTGTGTGTGTGTGTGTGTGTGTACACATATACAAAAATTTTTTAAAGTACTAGATTTTGTTCTGATAGTTATTTGATGATAAATTTGCACTTTTAGAGACTTATTTTTAATCTTTTTAGAGCAAGTCTAGAACAATCTTTTTCTAGAAATAATTTCAGTTCATTATTATAGTATGACATGTTTTAGTCTACTGATTGCTTTCTGTAATCAACAAGATCTCTCCACTATGGCTGGTGAAAGTGGAACAATTCCTGGCCCTGTACGTATTCTGGGAATAGTTTGACATCCAGCTTCCCAGCTATTTTTCTTTTCTTGGATTCTTAGAATCTACTCCCACTTCTATGCAGATTGGTGTTCTGTTAAATGCTCAAACAATTTCTACACTAATGTGTTCAGCACCTTAAACATTCAATACATATTGAATATAAACATGAAGAAAACAAAAATCCTAGCCACTGGACCAATAGGGAGTATCATAATAGATAGAGAAAAGACTGAAACTGTCAACAACTTGTGGTCCTTACTTGGACCCACAAGCAATACATTAGATACTAGCACTCAGATCAGGAAATTTATTGCACTAGAAAAGTCTGTAGTCAGGGATATCTCCAAATTACTGAGGAATGATGCTATTAGTTTGAGGACTAAAATGTGTCTGATTCAGCCATAGCTTTTTCAGTTGCTTGCTATGCATCTGAGAGCTGGACAATCACTAAGAATGACAGAAGAAAAGTTGATGCTTTTGAGTTGTAGTGTTAGAGAAGAGTGCTAAATATCTCATGGACTGTCAAAAGGACAAACAGATGTATCCTGGAAAAGGTGAAGACAGAGTGCTTCTTGAAGACAAAGGTGGTGAAGCTTTGTCTCATATGTTAGGAATGTTGCTAGGAGAAGCTATTCATTAGAGAAGGACATGAAGCTTGGAAAGGCAGAGCAATGGCCAAGGAGAGGAAGACCCTCAACAGGGAGGACTGACACAGTGACTGAAGCAATGGGCTTGAGGGGGTAGGATTGCTGTGAGGATGGCACAGGATAGGAGTTCAGATCTGTTCATAGGGTTGCTATGAGTCATACTCAATTTAACAGTCATGGTATTTGCAATCGCTTGTTATGCATCAGAGAGTTGGACAATGACTAGGGAGGACAGAAGGAGAGTGGATGCTTTTGAGCTGTGGTGCTGGAGAAGGGTACTGAATGTACCCTGGACTGCCAGGAAAACAAACAGATTCATCTTGGAGAGGATTAAACCAAGCTGCTCCTTGGAGGCAAGGATTCTGGGGCTTCGTCTGACATACTTTGGACATGTTGCCAGGAGGGACGGGTCCTTGGAGAGGGACATCATGCTTGGGAGGGTGGAGGGACAGCGCAGGAGGGGAAGACCCTCTATGAGATGGATTGATTCGGTGACTGGGGTAATCGGGATGGGTGTGTCAGAGGCGGTGCGGTTGGCGCAGGATAGAGCAGGGTTTAGAGCTGTTGTGCATAGGGTCACTATGAGTCGGAAACGACTCGATGGCACATAACAACAACAACAACAACAGTATGTTGAATTGTTTTTCCACATTAATTATTCCTTTTCTTACTGTAAGGAGCCTAATGGTTCACTAGATTAAATATTGCTTCATTTGAAATGACCATAATTTATCATTTGAAATTAACTAGCTTGAGTTAATTTGAAATTAATTAGCTTCAAATTAACAGCTGCTCTGTGAGACAAAGTTGAAGAATTCTACTTCCACAAGAAACGACAGACTTGGAAATTCTGCGACACAGTGTACTCTGTCCTATCTGTTCTTAGTGCGTTGGAATTGACTTGATAGAAGTGGTACTCCTTTACTCTGAACTTTAAATCCTATCTGTGTTGTTCTTCCCAAACTCTGATATTTGTCTTCTGAAGTTAACAAAACTTCTGTTTGCATTTTCTCTCCCTGACTTTTAATCAGGACATTTCTTCGGGGGGGTGGGGGGGAGGGTGTTTCAGTACTCATCTCATTTACTTATATTCCCTGTAGTATGAAAATGCTGAACTTTAATCCAACATAGTTGTTTCATGTAATTTGTCAAGCTTTTTAGCTGTCTACAGCAGAAGGCTAAGTCTTGACACTGTTATTCTCTCATTGCTGTGAGCTTAAGTTCCTTTTCTAACATGTTAAAAATAATCAACTATTCCTAATATGTAAAGTTAGAAAATGAATTGTAACTATTACCACACTTTAAAATCATGCCGACTCTAGTCTCCATGAAAATTAATCTATTTCTTTACAGATTAAGTTAAGATGAATACTACTACTTTAGCAGTTCATGAAAAGATCAAGTTACAAATATTGTTTCTGAAAAAAGGCAAAAGGTTTTCTTTCTCTTTCATTACTTTGACTTAACTTTAGAAAGCAGAACCATATTAAGTCTTTTTGAAAAAGTATCACCTGAATATTACCACTAAATAAGAGACAGTGGTCACAGCATAGGAAACTATCAGCAGCTGACGTGTTTGGAATCACAGAAGCCAAGGAAGCTTCAGGTATAAGCTATCAGATCAAGGGCTGGACAATGGGAGACAGATATTGAAGGGAGTGGGTAGAAATGGATGGGTATCCTGGTGGATGGTGGAGCAGGGAAATAAGTGGGTAAAGACTTTTGTGCCAAAGGCAAGGACAACACTGATACTAATGGTTAACTCCACAATAAGGG
>NW_006399852.1:5434491-5435505 GCF_000299155.1 Elephantulus edwardii
GGATGGGTGTATTGGAGACAGTGTGATTGGAACAGGATAGAAAAGGGTTTAGGGCTGTTGTACATAGGGTCGCTATGAGTCGCAAGTGACTCGACGGCACATAACAACATCTTTAGAATAGTCATAAGACATTTGAATTCTAAAGAATCACATTTTTTCTTACACGATATTAAAAAAAATTGAGTTTAAAATGAATACCACTGTCTTATGTTTCAGTTGTGTATGTGCTGCTGAGTTGAAACCTACTCAGAGCTGAGCCTCCAGTGGGTTTTCAGAAGCTTTGAATCTCACAGAATCATGGGAGGGGGCCTCTCATCTTTCTTCTATAGAGCAGCTGGTAGGTTTGAACCAGGTGCTTTTGAGTTGCCAGTACAACTCTGCCCGCTAGACCACCAGAGTTCTCTTATTCTCTGGCAGCATAGTCCATAGTGAGTTGGGCTGATAATCCAAAGGCTGGGTGTGTCATGTGGTTAGAATCCATGAACGGATTCACTGGTGAAAGATGGCAGTCTCTTCTCACCATGATTTACATCCTGAAAAACTTGACGGAAAAACTTGATTGAGTCAGAATTGACTCAATGGCCTTGAGTGAGCGACTGTTAATGAAGTAACATACTGTTTCCATGATTCTGACCAGTTCTCAGTGGAGATTTCAGAATAAGTTGGGCAAGGAAGAAAGGCCTGAAATCAACTTCTGAAAATAAGTTTGTGAAAACCTTCTGGATTACAGTGGTCTGACCTGGAATCCATCAAAGACTCGTCAGTGTTTCATTCTGTTGTGCATGGAGCTTCCATGAGTTCAGGGGACCAACTTGCTGGTAACAGAGAGAATCACAAAAGGCTGTATCTCTCTCAGCCAGCTGTAAATCTTTGAGAGGAGAATGCCTGCCTTACTCCCATGGAGAAGTTGGTAGATCTAAATTTCTGACCTTCTGATTAACAAGTCCAACACCTTATACACTATGCTACCAAGGCTCTTTTCTTTCTCTCTCTTTCTCCCTTTCTTCCTTCCTT
>NW_006399852.1:5435780-5454936 GCF_000299155.1 Elephantulus edwardii
TTTTTTTCTGGAATATCTTAAAACCTCAAATGCATTGCTTGAAGTCAGAACGAACTCACTGAAAAACCTCTGGCTGGTTTTCAAGCGACCGTCCATTGCACGGGAGGTCATGGCCCATCTTTTCCTGTGGTGGCACGGCAGATTTGAACTGCCAAAGAGGCACTGCCTTTAGGTTAGTTGCACAACTCCTCAGGAACTACACTATTTCTTTTCTTAAATATCATTGCTATTTGGACATATCTCCAGGAGGGACCAGTTCTTGGAGAAGGACATTATACTTGGAAAGGTAGAGGATCAGTTCAGAAGAGGAAGACTTTGCAAGAGATAGATTCACACAGTAACTGTGACAATAAGGTCAGGTGTGTCAGAGATGGTAAGGTTGGCTCAGGATAAGGGAAGGTTCAGAGCCATTGTTCATAGGGTCTCTATGGGTTATGGTTGACTCTATAGCATGTAACAATAACAAAAACTACCATGAATACGTAGTAGGTAATGAAGAATAAGTTACACCTCAAATATTTTTTTAAAAAAACATATAATTATGTAAAGAAAAAATGTGAATATCCTGTAGATTGCCAAAAGAACAAAAAGGTAAGTATTGGAAAAAAATGCAGTCGGAGTGCTCCTTGGAGAAAAAATTGCAAAGTTTCATCTTTTATGATAGAAGAAGAATTGATGCCATTGAGCTGTAGTTCTAGAGAAGAGTGTTGAATACACCATGAACTGCTAGGAGAATAAGCAGGTTCGTTCTGGAGAGGGTTAGACCAGGCTGACATACTTTGGACATGTTGCAAGGAGGGACCAGTCCTTGGAGTGGGGCGTCATGCTTGGGAGGGTGGAGGAGGAGGCTGGAAAGTGCAGGAGAGGAAGACCCTCAATGATATGGAATGATTCAGTGACTGGAGTAATGGGGGTAGGGGTGTCAGAGACAATAAGATTGGCACAGGATAAAGGAGGGTTTAGGGCTATTGTACGTAGGGTCGCTATGAGTCTCAGGCAACTCAGTGTCACCTAACAGCAACATCATCTCTCATTTTCTGCACAGAAACATCATGCTTGGAAACGTCAGCAAAAGAGAGGAAGACTACCAGCAAGATAGACTGACATAGGGCTATCGCAATAGACACGGTTGTGTCAGAGATGATGCGGTGGCACAGGACAGGACAGGTTTCAGCTCTATTGTTCATAGGGTTGCTATGAGTTGTACTTGTCTCGACAGCACCTAACAACTACATGTGATTCAATTATTCAAGGAAATTTGAGGAGCTATGGTAATGCTGTGGTTAAGGAATTTGGCTGCTAATCTAAATGTCAGTAGTGCCAATCCTCCACCTACTATATAACAGAAAACTGAAGCAGTCTGCTTCCACAGAATTTACAATATTGGAATCCTATAGCATCACTGTGAATGGAGTTTGACCAGATAGAGATGATGGTGAGATTGGTCGGTTTGGGGTTTGTTGATGCTTTTTGGTTGGTTTTTTTCCACTATTGAAATATAAACTTATTAGTTTATAAAAACTTTGTCTTTTGTTTCTACTCCTAACTTTGTCTATTGTTAATTGTTTACACAAGTCTAATAAAGATGAACCACCATTTTGCCACCTCCTGCTTATATTCTCATTAATGGTCACAGGTTTGTTTGCTTTTGAGGGAAGCTTCAAGTAGAGACATCATATATTTTGCTTTTCATAGGATTTGGTTTATTTATGGATTTTTAAAACAAGATTATAGTAGATGTGCTAGGTAAGTGGATTTTTAAAGAGAGCAAGAGAGAATGTATATTTTTGAGAGAGAGGGAAAAAAAGAGAAAATTAGTTTTGTTTTAATATATGGCAACTCTAGACTCTAACACTGAGACCATAATAACTTAAGAAAACTTCATTGCCTTTGTATCAGAACTGTCTCACAGCTGACCCTGTAGTGGGCTTTCATAAGCTTTATATCACAAAGGTGATGTCCCTTTCTTCTCCTACAGAGTAAATGGTATATTTGAACAATCTGCCTTTGAGTTGACAGCACAATTCCTTGTCCACTACACCACCAGAGCTCATAATGCCTTAGGCATGAACTGAAATATCTGAGTAACTTAAAGAATCAGTAAATCTACCTTCCATGTAGAATATTACCTTTCCTCAATTATCTGTATCATTTCTTTCTGGTGGAAAAGTCACAAGTTGCAGTAAGTATTTTTGAAACAGTAAGTCTATCTAAATATTATCTTTATCATGACAGTTAACTTTTATTTTCTCATTGTTTCACATATATGTGATAAATAGGTTTTACATAGATATGTCTTTAAAAATCCCTACATATATTATTTCTCATGTATGTTCTAATTTCCCTGAGATTATGACAAATGGAGAAAAGATCAACATTGCCAAGGATTTAATTTTATCGGGTCCAAAATCAATGCTCATGACAGCAGCAGTCAAGAAATCAAATGCATGTTGCACTGGAAAAATCTACTGTCAAGGACCTCTTTAAAATGTTAAAAAGCAAGGATGTCAGTAAAAACACCAAGGTGTGCTTGACCCACATCATGGCATTTTTGATTACTTCATAGGCATATGAAAGTTGACGATAAATAATGAAGACGAAAGAAGTATTGTCTTTGAAACGTTGGTGAAGAGTCTTACATTGACCATGGACTGCCAAAAGAACAAACAAATTTGTTTTGTAAGAAATGCAGCCGGGATCCTCTTTAGAGGAAAGGCTGGTGAGATGTCATCATTCTTAAATGCTTTGGGCATGCTGTCAGGAAGTGCTAGTCTTCGGAAAAAGGCATCATTGAGAAAAGCAGAGAAGTCAGCTCAATGAGATCGATTGACACAATGACTACAACAACACGGTCGACTTGACAGATTGTAAGAATGGCACAAAACAGGATAGTTTTGATCTATTGTTCAAAGGGTCATCATTAATCAAGGTCAATTTGACGGTACCTGACTCTAGTGATTGGAACATGGAATGTGAAAAGCAAGAATGTAGGACAACTGGACATTGTTAAGAATGAAATGGAATGCATAAATATTGGCATGCTAGTTACTGTCAAAATGAGATGGACTGGAATGGGGCATTTTGAATCAACTGTATGATCCACTATGCTAGAGATGAAAAGATGAGGAAAAATGAGGTCACTTTCATAGTTGAAAAAGTCATTTCTAGACCCATCTTGAAATACAATGTTTTGAGTGACAATATCCATATGCATACAAAGAAGTCCATTGAATACCACTATCATTCAAATATAAACACCAACAACAAGAACCAAAGAGGAGAAAATAGATTATTTCTACCAAATTTTGCAGTCAGAAATCAAAAGTGTGCAGTCACTGCACCAAAAAGAATTGGCTGACATAGGAGAATTTAATGAAACAATGTATGATCAAGAGGCAATGGTGATTGAAGGAAGAAGTTAAAACTGCTCTAGAGGAACTGACAAAACAAAAGTCCCCAGGAATTGATGGAATACCAATTGACATATTTCAACAAACAGATGCCGACCCGATTGTGCTCACCACCTTGTGCCAAGAAATATGGAGGGCAATCCCCTGGCTAACTGAGTGGAAGAGATCCATATTTATTCCTATCTCCCCCCCCCAAAAGGTAATCTGACAGATTTTTGAAATTATGAAACAACATCACTAGTATCATATACAAAGAATATCCTATTGAAGATTATATTAAAAAAACTGGTACATTAACAGAGAACTACCAGAAATACAAGCTGGATTTAGAAGAGGCAATGGCATTGGAGACATGGCCAACGTCAGATGGATTTTGACTGCAAGCAGAGTACAAGAGGAATGTCTACTTATGCTTTATTGACTATGCAAAGGCATTTGACTGTATGGTCACAACAAATGTGTCCAACCTAGAGAAGAATGGGAATCTCAGAACATTTGATTGTTCTCATGTGAAACCTATACTTGGACCAGCTGTCAGAACATATCAGAGAAACACTGTGTGGTTAAAAATTAGGGAAGGGAATGCATTAAGGTTGTGTCCTGTCTCCATATCTGTTCAATCTATATGTAGAACAGATCATCTGAGAGGCTGGAGTTTATGAGGAAGAGTGTAGTATCAGGATTGGAGGGAGATTCATCAACAACTTGAGTTATTCAGATATTAGAATCTTCTTGCTGAAACTGAAGAAGACCTGAAACACTTGCTGCAGAAGGTCAACGACAGTAGTCTTCAATATGGATTGAAGCTTTATATAAAGAAGACAGCTTTCCATCACTGAGGTAAATGACAGCATCATGATAGATGAAAAAGAGATTCAAGTTGTTAACGATTTCAGCTTGCTTTGATCCATAATCAACATTCTAGTCACCAGTAGTCAGGAAATCCAAAGATGAATTGCATTTCAGAAGTCTGCTGTCAGGGACCTCTCCAGAGTGATGAGGAGCAATGATGTCAGTCTAGGGACTAAGGTGCACCTGATCCAGGCCATGGTCTTTGCAATTACACGTTATGCATCAGAGAGCTGGACAATGACTAAGGATGACAGAAAAACAACAGATATCTTTGAGCTGTGGTGCTGGAGTAAAGTCTTAAACATAACATGGACTGCCAGGAAAACAAATAGGTCTATCTTAGAGAGAGTAAAATCAAGTTTCTTCTTGGAGGTAATTTTGAAACTCTATCTCACATACTTTGGGGACGTGGCTAGGAGGGTCCAGTTCTTGGAGAAGAACATCCTGCTTGCAGAGTGGAGGGACAACACAGGACAAGATGACCCTGGATGACATGGATTGACATAATAACTAGAGCAATGGGATTAGATATGTCAGAGTCAGTGGGACTGGCTCAGGATAGGGCAGGGTCCAGAGCTGCTGTACATAGGGTTGCTATCCGTTACAGGTGACTTGACAATACATAACAACAACAATAGCAGCAAAAATTGCCTTGAAATCACAAATATTTAAATAAATTTTTAAAAATATTTTATATTTAGCTTAATAATTGATGCTTTATTTGCATCCATCTTACCTTAAAAATATAATAAAACACTTTAATGGTTTTTACAAGAAAGAAAATGTTTTTATATAACTGAGTCATTTTAAATGCTTTTATATTTCACTGAAATGTCTGTTTAATGACCAATGTTTATTATGATTATTTTAGATCCTGTAATAAGGAAGTCTGAAGAAGAATTGATGTCTTTGAAATATGGTATTGGAGAAGAGTATTGAATATCTCATGCAATACCAAAAGAATAAGCAACTCTATCATGGAGAAAATAAACTAGGGTGCTCCTTGGAGGCAAGGATGGTCATATCACATACTTTGAGCATGCTATAAGGAAGGAAAATCTCCCCCATCATTCAGGGAAAGTTAAAGAGTCATCGAAAGAGAGGAAGACGCTCAACAAGATAGGGTGACAGGTTCTGTACCAGTGGGCTCAAGGACGTTTGGGATGGTGAGAATGACACATGCTAAATTAAGGCAAGGTTCAGATCTGTGGTTTACAAGGTCATCATGAGTCATAGTTGACTATACGGCACATAGCAACAACATTGTGGTGGTATGTTTGTTTGTTAGCCAGACTAGATGAATACAATGCTATGATTTCCAGGGCATGTTTCCAGGAGAGCTCAGTCCTTGGAGAAGGACATCATGCTTGGAAGGGTAGAGGGTCGGTATTGAAAGGGAAGACTCTCAGTGAGATGGATGGACTGTGGCAACAGGGTCGCATGCATCAGAGACAGTGAGGGTGGCTGAGAATTGGGCCAAGTTCAGAGCATTGCTCCTAGGGTCTCTATGAATGGTGCTTGACTTGATGATACAACAACAACAACAACATGAGTCTTAATGTATGGATACCATGGGAAATTGACTATTCACTTTATGATTGTCTAAGCCAATTTGATATGGAATTTAAAAGAAAAAATTAATGGTTTGTTTAGTTGTTACTGTTATGTGACATCTAGTTGTCTGTGACTCACACAATAGCTCTGAACTCTGCTCTATTCTGAGCCAGTCTCATTGACTTCAACACACCTACTCTTATTAGCTATTCCCTGTTGCCAACTTTTGAAGTCCAGTCACCCTTTCTTTCTAATGCAGCTTGGTTGCATGTTCAATCGACTTCTGACTTCAAAACGTGGTAGTAATCATTGATTTCCTCCTCTTTGGCTCTGGTTGTTGGTGCATATATTTGAATGATAATGATATTCATTCACCAGACTTCCTTGTATGTGTATGGATTGTATTTCAAGATGAATCTAGAAATGACATTTGTAACTATGAAAGTGAGAATGAAACAGAATGAAAATTCTCTTCAGAAAAGAAATGCCTGAACAAGTGAACAGAGAAATCAATTCTGCTCTAGTTACAACCATAGGAGAGTCAGCTGCAAGCAAGAGGAGTTAGTTCTGCCCTCCCGGACCCACACACCTGACATCCTCCAGGAGCTCTTTAACAACAGTGGATTCTCACTGCTTACATGTTTGTTCCCCATCTCCACCACAAATGCCTCCAGCGAAGGAACCATTTCCAGGACTGGCATAGTCCTTAGAATATATTAAGTAAGTAGCAATGCATACAGATAGCAGAAAGGAAAAAAAGAATGTAGAATATGAAGTAAACAAGAGAAATTAATAACACAAAGGTAATAGATAACAGAAATAAAGAAGATAACCTACAACTAAAATAGTTAAGTAAAAATTAACAAGGTAGGTAAACCCCAAATCTCACTAGGGAAATACAATAAAAAGTTTCTGAGAATATAAAACGGTAGTAAGAACTGATATGTATGCATTTAGGCAGGCTGTGCACTAGAATCACACTAGCCTTTCCAAGCACTTCATGGATGAAGTTTGTTTTGTGCTTTTGACAGATGAGGAAACAGACCCAAGGAGACATACTTTTTATGTATACATTGCTCATATTCTCTTAGGTCTAGACTCATCCCATCATAACAGTGGCTACAAAAGTGAAAAGCATTGTTCTTTTTGAAGAAAAAAAATTCTTTCATTGTAAGAATATGCTGTAAAAAGATATGTTGTTGTTGTTATGTGCCGTCGAGTCGTTTGCGACTCATAGCGACCCTAAGCACAACAGCCCTAAACCCTGCTCTATCCTGCGCCAACTGCACCGCCTCTGACACACCCATCCCGATTACCCCAGTCACCGAATCAATCCATCTCATAGAGGGTCTTCCCCTCCTGGGCTGTCCCTCCACCCTCCCAAGCATGATGTCCCTCTCCAAGGACCCGTCCCTCCTGGCAACATGTCCAAAGTATGTCAGACGAAGCCCCAGAATCCTTGCCTCCAAGGAGTAGCTTGGTTTAATCCTCTCCAAGATGAATCTGTTTGTTTTCCTGGCAGTCCATGGTACATTCAGTACCCTTCTCCAGCACCACAACTCAAAGGCATCTATTTGTCTGTCATCCTTAGTCATTGTCCAACTCTCTGATGCATAACAAGTGATTGCAAATACCATGGCCTGCATCAGGCACACCTTAGTCTCCAGAGAGACACTGTTGCTCCTGAGTACTTTGGAGAGGTCCCTAACAGCAGACTTTCCCATCGCGATACGCTTTTTGATTTCCTGACTGCTGGTGCCAAGAGTGTTGACTGTGGAGCCGAGCAAACTGAAGCTGTGAACACTCTCAATCTCTTCGTCATCCATCCTGACGCTGCCAATTGGTCCAGTGGTGAGAATCTTTGTCTTCTTGACATTGAGCCTCAGTCCATACTGAAGGCTGCAGTCCTTGACCCTTTGCAGCAAGTGCATGAGGTCCTCCTCAGTTTCAGCAAGCAGGGTTGTGTCATCTGCATAACGCAGACTGTTAATAGATCTTCCACCAATCCTGATGCCACAATTCTCCTCATAGAGCCCAGCCTCTCGGATAATCTGCTTTGCATACATGTTGAAAAGGTACGGAGACAGGATGCATCCCTGGCGTACACCCCAATTTTGAACCATGCAGTGTTACCCTGCTCTGTTCTGACTACTGCCTCTTGGTCCAAGTATAGGTTTCGAATTAGCACAATTAAATGTTCTGGGATTCCCATTCTTCTCAGAGTCAGCCACAGTTTGTTATGATCCACACAGTCAAATGCCTTTGCATAATCAATGAAACACAGATAGACATTCTTCTGGTATTCTCTGCTTTCAGCCAAGATCCATCTAACATCAGCAACAATATCCCTAGTACCAAGATATATGTTGTATTAAAAATTATTAATAAAAATATATGTTTCAGTTTTAAAAAGTCATTTAAAAAATAAAAAGACAGAGAGAAATGTGGACACAAGGCCTTGTCAAAGGTTCAGAGACTTAACTATAGGGAGAGTCTAATCCTGTGACAATTACACTACAGGGAATTTTGTCACCATTATTTCCTTTATTCAAGATCTGTTTTCTGAATGAATTTAAGTGCTATGTCATGTTACAGTGTAAGCCAAAGTTGTTTCTCTTTTTCCATTTAGCCTTCTTGGAGAGTATAGAATACCTAGCATTAACAAAACATTTAGATTTGTACATGAATTCCTGTGGTACATAGAATTTGGCACTTAATCAAATTAAAGATGTTCTGAAACAAACAAACAAACAAAAAGTGAAAAGCATTATGCTAAGTAGACCAACGCTGGACTTCAGAGGCTGGCAGGTATATTATTTAATTAGTCAGCTTTGCTTACTGCGTTGTGCCAGCCTTGGTGTTAGGCTCCAGGGTAAACAAGTGGAAAACAGTTCTTGTGGTTCAGGAGTTGAGAATTTTACAATGTGCTCAGTGCCCTGCTAGAAGGAGGGGTGCAGTGTTTAGGAAGACCTTATGTGTTTGTTTATTCTTACATTTGTTCACATTGTGCTTTTAAGTGCTTATAATGTGCCAGGCACTGTATCACATTTTAAATAATCCATGAGCAAAACAGACACTATTTTCAAGGAATTGCCTTACTGGGTGAAGACTTGGGAGAAAATGGAAACAGAAGAGTAATGGATCATCGAGCAGTCACCAGAGTGAGATACGTGAAGGGCATCAGGAGCGAGAGCAGCACTTGTCCACAGGCTGTGTTCATCACCCTGCACTCTCCCAGACACAACAGTGGGGGTCTGCAGACTGCCTCCTGGGCCCTGGACCTGACTGACCTTACCCTCGTCTGAGCCCTAATGAACAGTATCTGGACACAGGGCTGCAATTTTGCATATGGTGATTATATAAGGCCTCACCATAATTCTGCCATTTGGAAGACCTGTCCACGTTTTTAGGTGCTGCCTCAGGTTCTGTCAGCCTCGCCTTTCTCTCTGCTTGCTCTTGAAGAGTTCATCTAGACTCTGTTGTCCTGGACTCCTTAGTTTCTATTGCCTATGCTCATTGGCTAGCATCTCTCTCCTCTTGTGGAGTGGATGCAGGATTACACCTGGCCACAACGGAATCTACCACAGCCGAAGCCAGACCAGACCTGACTCATGGATCCTACTGAAGTTTCCCTTGTCCCATTGCTTCCAGAACCTGAAGAAGAGCTGCTTAACATTCTCTTTTAAGTACTTGGAAGTCCAGTTTTATTACGTTATTGATTCCTTTTTCTTTCTTTCTTTTTTTTTTTAAGCAAGAAAGCTTTTTATTCGGAGCTCTTGAGTAAGATTCACTGTCTAGGGCTGGAGTAGGGCAGAGAAGCAGCATGAGGGGTTGGATGAGCAGGCTTTTAACCAATCGGTGGGAAAGGGCCGTCTCTTGGCAGAGGTGTGGAGCTTGCTGACTTATGTTATTGATTCTTAACAAATATAAACTAAAAGCCTTTGAATCATTCCTGATTCATAGTAGCCCTCAATTGGGTTTATGAGACTGTAAATCTTAAGAGGCTAAGATTGCTTCTCTTTTTTCTATGGAGCTGCTGGTCGATTGGAACCACGTTTTGGTTAACAAAGCAAACCTATGTAAACTGCACCTTTAAAGCTCCTTTATGGTGGTGGTGGTGTTATGTGCTGTTCAGTCACCTGTGAATGAATCATAGTGAGCCTTTGTACAACAGCTCTGAACCCTGAACTATCCAGAGCCAGGCTTACTGACTCTGACATATTTACCCCCATAACACCAGTTACAGTGTCACTCCATCTCATCCAGGATCTTCCTCCCCTGCACTTTCTCTCTTCCCTTCCAAGCATGAGTCGTTCCCCAAGGATGACCCAAGTATGTGAGACAGAGCTTCAAAATGCTTTTTCTTTCTTTTAAAAGAAAGTGATGTTAAAGTTGCATGGATTATATGATTTTTGCATTTTAAATAGTATTGAATTTAGGTGACTCCATCTTTTGTAGCAAGTAGGTCTCTCAGTTAGTGAAAGGACAGGTCTTCCATGCACTCAGAAGTGGCCTCTCTCCTGTACTTGGGTTGGTTGCTGAGATCCAAGTCAGTGCACCCAAGGCCTAGTAGGTGATAACTTAGTATGTAAGAATGAAAGTGCTGTTATTTGGGAAATAGAATCCTAATCTCATTTGTTTCCATACCTCCCAAAGTGCTGAAACAATCCTGTACTCCTGGTCCTGTTGAGGACAGGCATATTTTCTTCTGTAGTATACACAATATCTCTAAAATTCTCCCCCAAAAGATTTTTGCATTTATAGTAAGCACCCCAGAATAACTCAGCAAAGATTTCTGGTTCTTCTTCAGTAACCCCTTACGAACATAGCAGACAAGATGGCAGAAATATTTCAATATCCAAACATACTGATATATGCAGGTAGCTTTTCCTCTGAACTTAAGGGAAAGAGAAAGAATTTTCTTCCAAATGTTCAAGTAGAGTGCAAGTCAGTCCTTGTCTTCCAACAGGGGAGAAGAGAGTGGGGAAAAGTGAGCTTGCATGCAGTGTCTTCAGAGGGGTTTCCTATTTCCTGGCAGGTTTCTTGTTTCCTCTACAAATACGGAATAACTAAACTTAGTAGTTTCACAACCTTCCACAGCGCTTGTCTACACAGCAGCCTCAGTACAACTAGCCAGAGTGGAAAGCGAATCTGACCTAAAAGCATGATATGCTTTGAGTAACTGGGAAGTGGACCCCTGTGGGTTCCCCTCATTGCATGTCAGGTATCAGTTTTCCAGTTCCCCCCCCATTATTTAGAAAAAAGGTGCGGGCCTAGGAGTCTCACAGCAACTCTATGCAAAGTCGGTGAGAGGTTCAGGGCCTCTGAAACTCAGAGGACATAATCCTGCACAGCACATCCTACACAGCACCAGGCAGCCTTCAGAGAAGGAATCCCATCTGGACAAGAATCAGAAGCTGATTCAGAGGGAGCAGCAGAGCTGGTGGACAGCTGGTACACACTGGTTCAGCTGAAGCCATTGCTACAATATTGAAACTCCCTGTACTGGTTAGAAACAGTGGTGTTTCCAAGCCTCCAGAATTCCCTCACCTGCCCTAGCCATGGGGGCTCTTTGCCCTAGACCTTCCCTCAGTTCTGAAACTCCAGAATTGACCCTGGCCATAGCAATAGGCCTCAGGCAGCCAGTCCTACTAACAAAATAGAGTCCACTCCAGTTGGTTGACTTGACAATTATTAGCTATTTTTAATGTCATTTCTGCTGAGAAAGTATAAGACATTACAACTAAGGCTTCAAAAGTTTGTTTCCCTTTTTAATGAAGCATTGAGTTCACCCAAACAGGCTTTTCTCAGCTGCCACAATTAAGGTGGTTTTTATGTGCCATCAAATCGCCTGCAACTCTGCTGAACCTATGTACAACAGCCCTGCTCTATCCTGTGCCAATCTTATTGTCTGTGACACACCTACCCCCATAACCCTAGTGACTGAATCAATCCATCTCATTGAGGGTCTTCCTCTCTTGTGCTGTCTCTCCACCCTCGCAAGTAGGACGTCCCTCTCCAAGGACCGGTCCCGCCTTGCAACATGTCCAAAGTGTGTCAGACAAAGCTTCAGAATCCTTGCCTCCTAGGAGGAGCCTGATTTCACCTCTTTAGGGTGAACTTGTTTGTTCTCTTAGTTGTTGTTGTTGCTGTTGTTGATTGTCATTGACTTTAGCACAACTCATAGCGACCCTATGAACAAAAGATCTAAAGCCTTTCTATAACTATTTTCATCTATCAAAGTTCATAGAGTTTCAAGGGGCATGTTGTTTAGGAAGTGGATGCCACACCTGTACTCTTACTAGTCCATGGTATATTCAATACTCTTCTCTAGCACTACAGTTCAAAGGCATCAATTCTCCTATCATCTCTAGTCATTGTATATAACATTTATATATACAGTATGTAAAGATGTATAGTTGTTGCGTACTTTTGAATCAGAATGGAATCATAGCTGACCCTCCAGCGGGTTTTCAAAGACAGTAAATCACAAGGGAGGAGATAGACTATCTTTTGTCCCTTGGAGCAGCTTGTGCATTAGTACTGTGTTCCTTTGGGTTGGCTGTGCAACTCTGTACCACTAAGCCAGTAGTCTTCTCCCTCCTGTTTAATTTATATCCTCTATAGGGTCAGCTAGGAGTCAGTTCTGACTGGATGCCACATAACAACAATATGGAGAGAGAGAGAGAGAGAGAGAGAGAGAGAGAGAGAGAGAGAGATGAACGGCACAAATAGACAAGCACTCAATCAATTACTTGTCAAAAGATCATTGATTCAAACCTGTTCAGTGGTGCTTCCAAAGATAAGCTTAGAGAAAAGCCTGAAGAACTGTTCTACTCTGAATATGAAGGTAGCTAACAATAATTCTACTATATACAACAAAATATTTGCCATTTCAACATTTTTCACATATACAATCCAGTGGCATTAATTACACCCATCATGTTGTGTAGTCATTTTCATGGTTTCCAAATTTTTGCATAACTCTAGCAAGCTAAATACCTCTAGGCAATGTCCTCACATCCCCTTGTCTCTCACCTCTGGTTTCTTACATTTGCCTAGTTCAGCTATTTCATTTAAATAAGATCATATATTTGTCCTATTGTAATTGACTTATTTCAGTCAGCATAAGGTTTTCAAGGACTTTATTTGTCTTTGTGTAGAACAATACTTATTGTATGTCTGCCTTCTTTTATGAGTAAAATTAAGGGTTGTTTGGATTAATTTATCTATTTCTGCACTGATTCTTAGAATCCTTGGGTACCACAAACATTTAAGCACTTGGCTACTACTTGAAAGGCTGTTGATTCACGTCCACTCAGATGTAATTTCTCTTTGAAAGGTCACAGATTTGGAAACCTGAGTTTTATTCTGGCTCATACAGCACCATCCTGATTCAGAAACAATTTGACAGCAACTGCTTGGTTCTGTTGTTTGCATTGACAATAGGGCTTTGCACACCCTAAGAACCTCCATGCATATTTGTAGACCATCTGTCCTGCATGGTGGTTCCATAGCTTCTATGGAGCCAACAGCACAGTGAGAGGTGCAGGGTGGCACACACACTGGCTCCCGCTCCAGCTGTGCTCTGTGACATTTATGTGATAGCCTGTCCGCTCCAAGAGGTGAATCACACAAAATTAGAGATGGAAAAGACCTATTAGGCCATCTAATCCACACCCTGCCAGTTCACAGCCCCTCCTCTGTGCTCCGCTTCTCCGTGTATCAGCCAATTTGGTCTCAAGCAGCACAGGATTCAGGGAGGACTGCCTTATCTGCAGACACCCTCTCCAGCACATGCAGTCAGATCACTGTTGGAAGTCTACTCTGTGTTCATCAATGCAGTCATGTTTTGGTTACTCACTTCCCCAAGCTCCAAAGGGCCCCTACAAACTACTGCATAGTGAAGATGCTCTCTTCACAAGAAAAGACATTTTAGACCAAAGGATCGTGTTAACTCAACCTCTGTTGTTTCAGTTAGAAACTTATTTAACTTTTGCTTTCTACTATGATGGCTACATTTATGACTCATGAGTACCATTGGTTTGGGTTCATATATTTGCCTGATTCACATTTAAATTTAATTACTCATCCCTTGACATTTTTTAAAAATTTTATATTGGTTTGCTTACAAAGTTAGTATACATTGTGTTTCATGCTATTCTTCATTCACATTGTGTTTCATATAAGCATTCTCACGTATTATGTTTTATAAAATTAATCACCATTGGACTTTGACTTTGCCAATCATTACCCTGTTTTTTCAGATCCCCACTGGATCCTTCCAATTTCCGTCATCTCCTCCCTCCACCCACCAAATTGTGCAATCCTGTGGTTTCACCCCTACCCATCCTCACCCCTCTGTGCCTACCCTTTCCTCTCTTGGATCCCCATACATGTTTTACTACTTATCCTTCTATTTTTACAATAATGGTCTTCTGTACTCATAAGACTGAGTTAGTTCACTCAGCATAATGCTCTCCAGTCTCTTTCAAGTTATGTAGTATTTTTCAAAATCATTGCTCTTGAGTGCTGTATAGAATTCCACTGTGTGAATGTAGCACAAGTTCTCAATCCCTTCAGTTGTGGTTGGACATCTGGGCTCTTTCCATGTTCTTGTGATGGTGAATAATGCGCCTGTGAGCATTAGTGTACAGATATCTGTTTGTGTCTCAGTTCTCATTTTCTTGGGGTATATTCCTAGAAGTGGAATTGCTGGGTCATACAGAGTTTCCATATTCAAATTTTTTGAGAAAGCTCCAAACTGCCTTCCAGAGTAGTTGTACCATTTTACAATCCCACCAACAGTTTATGAGAGTTCCCACCTCTCCACATCCTCTCCAATATTTATTTCTTGCTGCCTTGGTAAACATTTTGTCACTGCTACAGGGGTGAGACGGTATCTCATTGTGGTTTTGATTTGCATCTCTCTTATTTCCAGTGATTTTGAGCATTTCTTCCTGTGTCTGTTGGCCATCTGAATGTCTTCCTCTGTGAAAAGTCCTTTACTTTTTATATTGTGTTTACCATCCCAGTCCATGACTGTGGTGCAAATAATGGCTATTCTACACAATCACGTGATACATGATTTCCTAGTATTTTCTTGTCTTCTCTGTTTTAGCAAATTCAAGAGGAAACATGGTTTGTCTGACACACCATTAATGGAGAATCCAATTTAAGAAGTGTATCTGTGCTGTTTTGCGGTGTTTTTGGGGGGGGTGTTTTTAAAAAATGCTATGGTAGTAAACCCATTGAGATAACCACCAAACAAAACACTTGAGGCTTACCTTAATCTGACCCTTTAAGCAAGGCTCACTGCACACAGACCGTACCATTCCACTCTTGTTCATCTGGATTTTGTAATCATCAATGTTCAGCACTCCTTCATGCCATGTTCCAACATGGACATAGTCATAGCGATTAGCATCAGTATATTGCAGATTCATGATGTCATACCTATAAGGAAACAAGAAGGTCAAAGAAATATGACTATCTGGTGAAAAACGAGGAGAGTATGTTATACATAAAATGGTAAAGGGATGTGAAAGGGTCATCTCTCAATGAAATCTCTTGTCAGTATTTTTGTTTATTTTTAATACTTCTTTGGTATGCTAATATATATATTCTGCTCTTAAATCTCTGTGCATCTTCCTTATTTACTCAAGAATACATTAACCATTAGACCTTTTTCCAATTCATTTGTTTTTCAAAAGTATAACATATTGGTTGCTAAGTTGGTCCTGATTTTCTTCAAGTCAATGTCCATGACAATATTCTTTAAATAAGAAATCACACTTCAACCACTAACTTCTTAATTTTATACTTTGATTTTTTTTTTGCATATTCAGTGCCATTTTTCTATACTGAATTCAATTTGCTAAGTCTGATACCTTTTTAGGTGCTAATAGAGCGAGAAATCGGAGAAACATATTTAATTAGTAAGGAGGCTCGGGATCCTTGAACATCTTGTGCGTTGACATTTAAACTGATCTCTTCACTGATTAGGGCAAACATTTTGAATCCAAATAATTGTTGTCAGCTATTTCCGTCCCTTCACATGCTGCAGTGCTACCTGATAATAAAATCTACCTTTCAAAATCTCCCCTGCTGCCAGGGCTGGCAACAGAGGGTGTTTTCCAACACAAAGTCAAGAACACAAGGCTTGATGACAGAATGTGCAAGTTGAGGTCTCTTTGCTAACATTTTGACAGGAGATTATACTAGTTAGCCCTGTCACTAAGTGCTGGAAGCTTCTTGAGATTCTTGTGGGGATTTATTAAGATGAGACAAATAAAACCATTTTACAATTAGGACAAATGTATATGTAAAGCAAGATCACTAACATGCCTCTTTATAATTCTATGACTATTCTGAAGAACCTTCATCATTCCCATTGCTACAGGGAAACTGGAGAATATCTTTGTGTTGCCACAACTATGTCATTATTTATCGCTCAGCTAGTGAAAATTCTGGTATTATTAAATCTTGCTTTTGCATAGTTGTGTGCCATTGTAGGTCATGTGCAATTTCCTACAAATCACACCTGGTTTCTTCTTTAACTGATGAAGGAACCTGTGATCTGTACCTATGCTGAGTTCTCACATACCTTGACTAGAATAGAAGAGGAATGGCCACGTGGCCTTTATACTTGATCCAAGGAAATGAAGGGTGGTGATTTAGTAGCCATCGGTTCTATTTTCCTCCATAGAGACATGCCCACCACAAGACACACACACACACACACACACACACACACACACACTCCCCCTTTATTAATCTTGGAATTCCTTGTTTCTGAACCTAATTCAGAATCTTTCTCAGCCCAGCACTCCAGGAAGTTAACCCCAATCAGTTTATGCTAGTTGGCATTTGAAGCCTACTGGCTATATAGAAGAATTTCATTCTTTCCCTAGACAACTAATATCAATGTGATGACTTTTCTGCCTGTTCTTTGTGTGCAAATGGATTCTGTTATCCAGAGGGTAGCTAGTGATTTGTCCAGATACATATTCTGGATATTCTGGCAACTTCTACAAAAAGCTGTCCCTTAAAAAGAAAGAGGATTCTGAGAAAGTAAAGGGAGTTCCTTCTAGCAAGTGACCAAATTTACCTGGAGTAAGAAGAGAGTATATTATTTATCTCTTTGCTACTCTAATCTATGGTTAATGGAGGATCATGGCTGTAATCATGGCTTGTGGCTGAGACATCCTAAAACTTTCTCTGGAATAGCTCTCAGTCGTGCCCAAATGGGCCGATAGCTCACATTTATTATGTTAACCACAGTCACGATGCTAACCAATGATATTAATCTACATCTCCAGTATCTTCCCAATCTAAACTCAGGACAAGAAAACTTGCTGTGAATGATTGGCATCAATCCTTTTCTTTATCTTTTGCTTTTGTTTTTTGTGTTTCACTCCATAATAGGTTATTACAGTCCCTTCTATACATTCCGTTTGGTCTTTACTCCTATGTCTGGATTTAGAATATTTCCCAAGACTTTTATGGCAAGTTCTTGATTTGCTCATCCATTAGGGAAATCAGTTCACACTTCATTAGCTTTTAGAAACTGAAAAAAAAAAAATATTTGGGATGAAAACATGTTTCTCAAAAGCTAGAAGAGGAAAAAAGGAAATAAAATAAAATGGAATATGAGAGATACGAAGGGGAAACACTGACTTAATCAATAGAGGCTCTGTGTTTAGCTCTGTGTGTACTCTTTTCGCTCGCCTGCAGGGTTCCTACAGCACAGCGCAAACTGTCCTCAGTGCTGTAAATGCCACCACCACAGTATCCTCTAGACACATTCAGATTATGGTGCATGATGATTAACTAAAATAATTACAAGAGGGACCAAAAGTAGGAAGGGTAACCAGGCAGGAGGTGAAGGAGAGGGAGGTGGTTGAAACAGGAATTGAAAACAGATGAAGCCAACCAATTTCAAACAGGATAAAATGATCCCTGTGAAAAGAGACCCAGGGGAAAGGCCGTGATTTGAAAATGTAATTAAAGGTGGAGGGTCACAAGCTGAAATCCTGTGCCTTTGTTTTGGAAATCAGTCCCCATGGTGTAAATTGGTAATGTGCCCAGCTAATGACAGCCACTCAACTAATGACTTGAAGGCCTGAGTCCAGCCAGAACATCCTCAGGAGGAAGGCCTGGTGATTTGTCTCCCCCCAAAATAGCTATGAAAACCCTGCAGAGAACAGCTCTCCTCTAACACAGGTGGGGCTGTCTTGAATTGGAATTGACTTGATAGTAATTGAGTATTTTGGAATTGACTTGACAGTGGTTGAGTATTTTGGAAAACCAACAGAGAAAGCAAGAGCGTTGACATGTATGCAGTGTTGAAAAGGTATCTATCTGGCTTGAGATTAGCACATTTTACACTTTGTCTTATAGACTCATGAAGGAAGATTCCTCATCGCCATGAGTATAGAGGGCCAGAGTGTCAATGTCCTAGACCACTGCTCCTCTTATTCCTCCCTGGATCACCTCGTAGTACACTCAGTACTAAGGAGCTTCTCACAAGCCCAGGCCCCAGACTGTCCTGCCCGCCCCTTTAGAACTCACATAAAAATCTGTTCCTTCTCAGCTGATAGGAACTCTGACGATCTAGCAGTAAACACCTGCCCTGCCCACTTGAAGGCACATTGCTTGAATCCATCAACTTCTCTGCGGAAGATGGCGAGTTTTCTTCCACGCAATTCTTTGCTTCTGAAAACCCATGGGCGAGTCAGCTATGAGTTGGTTCTGACTCTACAGTAAACAATAACAACAACTGATATTTCAAAGGAATTAGGTGAACTCATTGCTTTGTTTTCAACTTTTCATTGTGAAATGAGTAAAGATTTACACAGTGGATACACAGATCAATTTTCCTCTCAGCAGTTCACACAAATTTTGTTTCCTGATATGGACTGTGATCCTCAAGATGTAAGATCCTGAATCACACTTCCTCCTTTTGCTTCTTCGGTTTCCATACTTCCTGTCTTCTGAACTTTGCCCTTAGCAAATCCTGCCACTTATTTCTGGAACAGCTATTGTTCTCAGGAATGCACACTTCCTTAGAGTTGTTGTTCACCTTATAGACATATCTATTGTTTGTCTGCAGTTAGGGACCTCTCTAAATTATCAAGGAGAAAGGATGTCACATTGAGTACTAAGATGTGTCTGATTCAGGTCATGGCTATTCTTATCACTTGCTATGTACCTAAGAGCTGGACAATGAATAAGGATAACAGAAGAATTGTTGTTGTTATGTGCTCTCGAGTTTCCGACTCATAGCGACCCTATGCACAACAGCCCTAAACCCTGCTCTATCCTGCGCCAACCGCACC
>NW_006399852.1:5456807-5458821 GCF_000299155.1 Elephantulus edwardii
GCCAACTGACTGGAAGAGATCTATATTTGTTCCCATTCCAAAGAAAGGTGATCCAACTGAGTGTGGAAACTACAGAACAGTATCATTGATTTCATATGCAAGCAAGATTCTGCTGAAGATCATCCAAAAACGATTAGAACAGCACATCAGCAGAGAAGAAGAATTAGCAAACACATATGTCTTGGAGAAAGTTCAGCCAGAGTGCTCCTTGGCAGCAAAGGGGATAAAGCTCATGTCACATACTTTGGGTATGTTTCTAGGAGAAGCTATTTCTTGGAGAGGGACATCATGCTTGGAATGGATGTCCAAAGATGTCTTTTCACCAATGAAAGAGAGGAAGAACCTCAACCAGATGGATTGGCACAGTGACTGCTTCAATGGGCTCTACTGTGTCAGGAAGTATGAGGCTGGCACAGGATAGGACAGAGTTCAGGTCTATTGTTCAGAGTTGCTATGGGTTATACTTGACTCGACAGCACCGAAGAATAATTCCTTGTCTGAAAATTGAGCCACATAGCAGGGAGGCCAACCCTATGCCTGACGTATGCCAGTTTCTATGAAACCAGTAAGTTCAGTCTTATTTTATGATTTCCAGCTTTGTTCCACAGTTTTCTCACATTTTATCCAGAAACCTCAAATATAATCCCCTTATGAAAGATTGATAGTGATGACCAGGCATCGTCTGGTTTTGATATCCAGGTTCTGGAGTGTGAGGTTTCCATGGTCACTAGTCCTTTGGATCAAATGTGTCCATACTTCTTTGATTTTCTGGGATTTTTTTCCCCCTCCAGAAAAGAGAGTCCAATGGTTGCACTTTAAATGGCTACTTGCAACACTTTAAGACAAATCTTAGTCACTACTCACCAAATGTCAAGTCAATTGATCTTGTGGTTCCTCAAAATTATGATGCTCTGCTCCAACACCCAGTAACTCAATATCTCAAAGGGATGTTATCATTTTGTCCCCTGTACTATAGGAATGGGTTTTTTAATAGCATATATAAATATATGTTGTACATATATTTATTCTGAGGCTCCGTCTAACATACTTTGGACATGTTGTGAGGAGAAACTGGTCCTTAGAGAGGGACATCATGCTTGGGAGGGTGGAGGGACAGCGCAGAAGAGGAAGGCCCTCTATGAGGTGGATTGATTCAGTGACTGGGATAATTGGGATGGGAGTATCAGAGACAGTGCGATTGGCACAGGACAGAGCGGAGTTTAGGGGTGTTGTACATAGGGTCGCTATGAGTCACAAGCGACTCAACGGCACATAACAACAACAACAACAACATATAAATATATATACAGAACACTCCTCTGTCAAACGTACATATTATTATTGCTAGCTGCTGTAGAATAAGCTACAACTCTTAGTGACCCTGTGGACAACAGAGGGGAGCCTTATACTATTCGGTGCCATCCTTACAATCTCTGCTATGTTCAAACTCATTGTTGTAGCCAGTCAGTACATGTCATTGAGAGCCTTCCTCTTTTTCATTAACCACCTCTTTTTCTGAAAACAAAATAAAACAAAAAACCTATGTAAATTATGATTTTGAAAGTTGGACAATGACTAAGGATGATAGGAGGAGAATCAATGCTTTGGGCTGTGGTGGTAGAGAAGAGTACTGAATATCCATGGACTGCCAAAGGAACAAACAGATATGTCATGGAGAAAGTGCAGCCAGGTGCTCTTTCAAGGCAAAGACGGGGCTACTTCGTCTCAGGTATGCTGGGAAGGTTGTCAGGAGGGGCTAGTCCTTGGAAATGGATATCATGCTTGGAAAGGCACAGGATCAGCAAAAGAGAAGAATATCTTCATGTAGATAGATTGACACGGTGACTGTAACAATGGGCTCAAGTATATAAGAGATTATCAGGATGGAGCAGGATAGGGCAAGATATAGATCCAATGTTCATATGGTAGCTATGACTTGTAGTTGATTTGACAGCACCTAACAACAACAGTATATACACACACACACACAGACACGGAGGGGAGGGGGGGAGGA
>NW_006399852.1:5458921-5470818 GCF_000299155.1 Elephantulus edwardii
GGGGGAGGGGAGGACGAAGAAGAGAGGAGGGGGGAGGGGAGGAGGGAAGAGAGAGAGAAGCCTGTGTGGAGAGAGGAGAGATGAGACGGGTGAGGGGAAAGGGGAAAGAGGGAGAAGAGAGAGAGGGGGAGAGAGAGAACAGAGAGACAATTTAATGGCTAAGTACTAAGGGGCTGTACTGACAACTCAAAGCAGACAGTTCAAGTTTACCAGGTGCTCTGTGGGAGAAAGACAGACAATCTCCTCTCTTTCAGTCTCAGTCTCTGAAAACCCACTGGAGCGTCAGCTAGGAATTGACTCCACCTTGATGGGATGAGTTTTTAAAATATCTCTGGGGTTCTAGTCTGTAAGGAGTAGTGTGATGTTAACCCAAAGTTAGTGGTTCTAACCCATCAGTGGCTCTAAAGAGAATGATGGGGAATCTTCTTTTGTGTGAACAGTTTAAAAACTCCAAAAAGCCTCTGACGGTTCAGCCACCGATCAGTTCAGACTCAGCAGGAATTTATTTATATATCTACACAAAGTGTGGCTAACATTGAGAATAACAAGAATCCCAGAATACCTGCTTATGCTCATGCAAAATCTATACATGGACCAGTTGTCAGGATAGAGCAAGGAAACACTGCATGGTTAAAAATCAGGAAAGGAGTGCCTTAGGGATGCATTCTATAGGATTGGAGGAAGACACATGAACGACCTGCATTATGCAGATAACACAACCTTGCTTTCTGAAATCGAGGAAGATCTGAAGAGTTTTCTGCAGAAGGTTAAGGATTGCTATCTGCAATATGGATTGAAGCTTAACATCAAAAAGAAAAAGATTCTCACCCCTGGACCAATTGGCAGCACCAAGATAGATGGAGAACAACAGCTTGAGAGTGTCAACAATTTCAGCTCACTTAGTTTCACAGTCAACACTTTTGTAATTGTCAGTCAGGAAATTAGAAGATTAATTACATGAGAGAAGTCTGCAGCTGGGGACCTCTCCAGAGTGCTTAAGAGCAAGAATGTTGGTCTAGAGACTAAGATGCACCTGATCCAGGTTGTGGTCTTTGCAATTACTTGCTATGCATCAGAGAGATGGAAGATGACAGAAGAAGAATCAATGCCTTTCAGTTGTGGTGCTGGAGAACAGTATTGAGAATATCATGGACCATCAAGAGATTTGTCCTGGAGAGGGTGAAACCATCATGTCCCCATATCTTTTCAAGAAGGCAGGGATTTATGAAGTGGATTGTGGCATCAAGATTGGAGGAAGACTCATTAATAACCTACGATATGCAGATGACTTGCAACCTTGCTTACAGAAACTGAAAAGGACCTGAAGCACTTGCTGTAAAGGTCAAGGACCGCAATCTTCAATATGGAGTGAAGTTCAACATCAAGACAAAGACTCTCACCACTGGGCCAATTATCAGCACCGCAACAGATGGAGAAGAGATTGAGGTTGTTAGCAATTATAGCTTGCTCAGGTCCACAATCAACACTCTCACTGCCAACAGTCAGGAAATCAAAAGATGAATTACATTGGGAAAATCTATTGTCATGGACTTCTCCAGAATGCTGAAAAGCAACAATGCTAGTCTAGATACAAAGGTGTGCCTAATCCAGGCCATGGTCTTCTCAATTACTTGTTATGCTTCAGAGAGTTGGACCACGACTAAGGAGGACAAAAGAATAGATGCCTTTGAGTTGCGGTGCTGGAGAAGAGTCTTGAACATACCATGGACTGCCAAGAAAACAAAACGGTCAGTTTCAGAGAAGGTGAAACCAAATATCTCTTCGGGGGCTAGTATTTTGAAGCTCCACTCTACTTTGGGCACATGGCCAGGAGAGATTTTCCCTTGGAGAAGGAAAATGCTTGGAAGGATGAATGGACAGTGTAGGAGAGGAAGACCCCAGATGAGATGGATTGATACAGTATCTGGGGCAATGGGGGTTGGTGTGTCAAAATTAGTGAGACTTGCTCAGGACAGGGAAGAGTTCAAAGCTGCTGTACATAGGGTCATTATACATAGTAGGCAACTCAATAACAACAGCAATATACTATGACAGGTTTGGAAGCAGGGGTGGCATCCACTTCCTAAGCAACATGCCTCCGGAAGCTCTATGAACTTTGACAAATGTAGGGTCTTAATTAAGGTTGCATAGTGGAATGTACTTGGGGCAGTGGGAGGGATGTGGGGGGATTGTGTACCAGGGAAGGAGTGTTTCTTTTACTTTTGAAAGAGAGGAGCGAACTGGGGAGTCGGGGAGGGGTGGGCAGGGAGAGAAGTGCAGCAATGAATGAATGGAAATCCAAAATCTCTGTAAATGCTCATTAAAATTATTTTTTAAAAAAGAATGTGGCATGAGATTGGAGGAAGACTCATCAGCAACCTGTGTTAAACAGATTATGCAACCCTATTTACACAAGTGAAGAAGACTTGAGGCACTTAATGAAGAAGATCAAAGACTACAACCTTCTAGATGGTTTTCAGTGTCAAGGAAACAAAAACCCGACAAGGCCTTCACAAGAAAAATGCTGATAAAAGGGACAAAAGATATGGAAAGACTTTTCATGGAAGAAGACATTCAGATGGCAAACAGACACATGAAGAGATACTCAAAATCACTGGCAATAAGATAAATGCAGATCAAAACCACAATGAGATACCATCTCACCCGAGTAGCAGTGACAAAGTTTAATAGAACAGCGAACAAGCCCAGCGTCTCAGATGATCTGTTCTGCATACAGATTGAAAAGGGCTCACATCATCGGTGGAATACAATATAGTGGAGTTAGAACAAGAACTTGAAAATGTGAAGACTCTGAAGGCAAAATTGGAAAGACGGAAAAAAGCGTCAGCGTGGGAAAGAAATTTAGTGTATCCTGCTGTTATGGTCCTCCTTCTTATTGAGACATCCATCTCGGTAGATGGCCTTTTGTTCATAGCGTCACTCTGAGTCGTGCTCGACTCAAAGGCAACAATAACACAACAACAATTATCATGATGTGAATAAGTCATTATTATTAGGACTAGAAAAATATCATTAAAAAATCATAGGGACTCAATCCACAAAATAAAACTATTTCTCTTTCTGTTCTAAGAGGCACACTAACCAGAACATAACTTAGCCTGAAAAAAAGAAATACATGAATAGATTTGTTGCTCTTTCTAAATTCAATTTTGAAGAAGGTACAATATTTAAAACAATTCCCAGCCAGTGCAGCACTGGGATTTATAAATTGAAATATTATCAGCCTGGTGCTGGCAGAGTCAAGCAGACTATTGCTGGCAGGTGTAATCTTTCCAGGTTCTTGGATTTGCAGGAGGTGACAGAATTTCTAAGGAAAGTTCTAGAGTGATAGCTGGATGGGAGGTTAGTGGTTTTTACCAGTGAGATCCATGCTTGTGGATGCCAACTAGTTGATATTTCTACATTTTAGAAAGATCTTTAGTGAGTTATCTTCCTGGTTTTTCAGGTCTTTGGCTGCACCATGTAACTAAACAGAACCACGGTCAGTATCTTGGTTGAGTCTAGAAGTTTCACAAGTTTAATCACAGCTGTTAATACAAACAAATCAAAACTGCTTTACCTTCCAGGAGCATCGCCTTTCTCATCAAACCACACCTCTTCTCCAGACACACCAACGAAGGAGGACTTGATGAGGAAGTCCAGCAGCTTCCGGCCATCAATGGGCTTCATGGCATCACAGAGGCCCACGTGGCCCAGACAGAGGGCGTGGTGCATGTTCTGGAGTCCATGTGCCATGGCGTAGATGGCATTAATGACAAATCCCATTTTACTGTCCTGGACATAGTTCTCTTCTAAGCTTTCATTGCCTGCAACAACAACAACAACAATAAAACAATATATATATATATATTTGTTCTATTGAAAACCAAACCTGTTTAACTCTCAACTCCTTTTCATGGCTTCCAGAGGAAAGTCAATTTATTGCAAAAGACCTCTCAGAGCTTTACAAAGCAAATACGTCACTTTGGTGATATAGTCCTTGTGTCCCAAGCAAGATTTCAGTTGCTTTCAGTGCATGTGAATGTAATGTAATGGAAAAAAGGAAGAACCAATACTTTTGAAACCATGATGTTGGTGAACTCTAATGACCATTCTGTAGACTACCAAAAGGACAAAAAAGAGAAAAAAAATAAAAAGAAAATTAGTCTTAGAAGAAAGCCAAGTACTCCTTAGAAGTAAAGAAAGAGAGACTGAATAAATTTACTTTGGTCACATCACCAGGGAAGATCAATTTTTAGAAAAAACATGTTTACTAAAGTCAGTAAAAATGATCGAAAGCTTCTATGAGATGGATTTATCCACTAGCTGCCAGAACTGACTGAAGCATACCCAAGATCATAAAAATAGCACTGAACTTAGTAATGCTTTATTCTGTTACATGTGAGGTGACCTTGAGATGGAGCTGATTGATAATGACACTGGGAAGGGAAGGAAGAACGACAATGACAAAAACCAAGTCCACCTCATTCAGAGTTACACTGTGAGGAGTCTTGTGCATCCTACCCACCACGAATTTATGCAATTTCATTTCTATATCCAGTAATGATCTTAAAAGATATTAAACAAATGTCGCAGAGATGGAAATAAAAACTTCCAAATATTACAAGGAAATCTTAAAGGAGCAATGTAGAGAACATTTATTCCCTTTTGGTCTACAGGGACTAATATTAAAAGTCTTGCATTATCACGATACTAGAATAGTATTGTTGGTCTTCTCAGCGACAATCCATAATTCAGTCTTTCAGTTTGTGCATTATCTGATTCTTGGTATTTCTTATTGGCAATTTCATTACTTTCATCATCTCAAGAACCTCAAAGATCCAGAGACAGTAGTAGAACTAAGAAGTATGAATCTCTTCCGATATATGATTTGCAGCACAGAAATATTTAATTTTATGATTATTAGAAATGGGGGTAAAATATTTCTTGAAGTAGTTATACTAAACATTTAACTCCAGCCTAGGGCTTCTTCTACCTGTAAATTAAAAAACCCCTGCAATCATTTCTGTCTATGACAAGGAGGACCAAAATCCCCACAATTGCTAAGCAGTTTCAGAAGAATATGGCACTTAACATGGGTGTCATATGTTGTTGTTGCTGTTGTTGTTATGTGCTGTCAAATCACCTGTGACCCATAATGACCCTATGTGCAACAGCCCTAAACCCTGATCTATCATGTGCTAATCTTATGGTCTCTGATATACCTATCCCCATTACACCAGTCACTGAATCAATCCATCTCATTGAGGGTCTATCTTTCATTGTTCCACCACCCTCCCAAGCATGACATCCCTCTCCAAGGACTAGTTCTTCCTTGTAACATGTCCAAAGTATGTCAGACAAAGCTTCAGAATCCTTGCCTCCAAGAAGCAGCCTGGTCTCACCCTCTCTAGAATGAACTTATTTGTTCTCTTAGCAGTCCATGGTATAACCAATACTCTTCTCCAGCACCACAGCTCAAAGGCATCAATTCTTCTATCATCAGTATTCATTGTCTAGCTCCCTGATGCACAGCAAGTGAGCTCTGTCGGGCTAGTGGCAAGAAGCTTCCTTATAATACCAAAGACATATGGTTTGAGACTACCAGATGCTCTGCAGGAGAAGGATGGGCAATCTACTCCCTTGTGATTAACTGCCTCTGAAAACCCACCAAAGGGTCAGCTATGGTTTGGTTCTGACTTGATGGTATACAACAACAACATGTCCTGTATCAGGTGCACCTTAGTCTCCAGACTGAAACTGTTGCTCTTCAGTACTTTGGAGAAGTCTCTGACAGCAGACTTTCCCAATGCAATTCATTTTTTAATTTCCTGGCTGCTAGTATCAAGAGTGTTGATTGTGGAATGAAGCAAAGTAAAGCTGTTAACAACCTGAATCATCTCGGGGTGGGGGTGGGGATGAAGGGATGGGGGAATTGTATACTAATGAAGGAATTTTTTCCCCCCTTGTTCTTTTTGGAGAGGGGAGCAAACTGGTGGGGAGGGGTGGGCAGGGAGAAAAGTGCGGCAATGAATGAATGGAAATCCAAAACATCTGTAAATGTTTATTAAAATTAATAATAAAAAAATGTAAAACAAACAAACAAACAAACCCCAACCTGAATCTTTTTAAATTTGAGAACTTAAAAATTAACAAGGAATTTGGTAACCAATTTTGTCTGCTGAATAGAAAAATAACTGGTTTGAGGAACAAAATATATTTGGAACACAAAACTGGCTTTAGAGTTCTTACACTCAGTTCTAGAAGCTTACTTCTCTCTGCATTGGGCTCTTCTCCACCTGATTGATAACGAGAGATCTCTAAGGTGCATGTGATATATGTGCTAAGGGATGAGGACAATGATGAATTCAGAGTCTTACAGAATTGAGAACTACATGGTAAACCTTGTACTCCAGAGCAGCTGCCTTCTGTGTTCCAGCCCGATCAGGTCACTGGGGTGAAGAGTAGCAGAATGATTCTTTTAAAAGTTATTCGAGTCTACAGTGGATAGATAGAACAAACAGTAGAGTTTTGGCTTTGATGTTGATCTTGGAGTGAAACAACAGTCTGAAGGGCTCAGCTTAAAGGGAGATTGATTTAGATGTAATTGAAAAATGTGCAAGATATACATGTGCATCTACCTAAGAGGTTCTAAGTACCTAGCACAGTTGGAAGAGGGAAAAAAGAAATCTAATTTTAACCTGTCTTTCAACCTTCTTTAATCGTTGTTGTTGCTGTTACATGCCTCCAAGTCAGTACCGTCTCATAGTTTAACCTCCAGCGGATTTTCAGAGCCTGGAAATAAATTCGAGGGGGATTTCCCATTTTACTCCCAAAGAGCAGCTGTTGGATTTGCAGTGAAAACCTGGGACAGCAGTGACACTGCGGGTGGGTTATCATTGCAACTCTTTATTCACTGGTGGTGTTATGCACAATGAAGTCAGAATTAACTCATAGGTGGCCCTCCAGATATTTTTCAGAGGTTATAAATCAAATGGGAGCAGACTGTCCAACTTTCTCTCAGGAAGAAGCTGGGAGACTGGAACCTCATGCCTTTGTGCTGTTAGCACAGCTCTTAACCGTGTTGCTGATATTTTGTGATGCTGAGTTGAAAACAACTCACAGCTGACTCTCCTCTGGGTGGGTTTTCAGAGGCTGTAAATCAAACAGGTGGGGCCTGCCCATCTTTGTTCCAAGAAGCACCTGGTGGATTTGAACGATATAATTTTTGGCTGATAGCCCAACTCCGTATTATTAAACCACGGGAATTGCAAAAAGTGTAATTTGTTAATATGATATTTTCTCAATTTAAAAGAAATATTCTAAGAGGACTCAACAAAGAGCTTGAGAAACAAAAGGGTACTTGCAAACAAACAAATATGTAGAGCAAGTAAAGAATAAGAATAAATCAAAGATTATCCTTGCCAAAATGGAAAAGTTAATGAAATAGGTGAATAATGACGTGGAGCATAACAAACTATGACTAACATTGAGAAGAATGGGAACCTCAGGGCACATAATTGTGCTTGTACACAACCCACACCTAGATTAAAAATATTGTCATCCAAATGGAGCAAAGAAAGACTGCACAGTTTAGAATCAGGAAGAGTGGGCATCAGGGATGTATCCTCACCCCATATTTATTCAATCTGTATGCTGAACAAATAACTCATGTACCTGGACTTTATGAAAAAGAATGTGATATGAAGATCAGAGGAATACTCATCAACAACCTGAATTATGTGGACAACACAACCTTGTTTGCTGATCATGAGAAGAATTTGATTATTTTTCTTGGATCAATAATCAACACCCTTGGTACCCAACAGTCAAGAGATTAGGAGACATATTGCATTGGGCAAGTGTGCTAACTGGGATCTCTCCAAAACACTGAAGAATAATGATACCTGTCTAAAGATGTGCCTGACTCAGAGCCTGGTTTTTTCAATCACTTGGTATGCATCTGAGAGCTGAAAAATTGATAAAGATGTTAGAAGAATAATTGATGCCTTTGAGTTGTAATTTCAGAGAGGAGTACTGAATATCCCACGGAATTCCAAAGGAACAGATATGTTTTGTAAAAAGTCCAGCCAGAGTGCTCCTTGGAGGCTGAGACGGTAAAGCTTTGTCTCTCATACTTTGGGTCTCTTGCTAGGAGAGCCTATTCCTTCATGTTTGGAAAGATGGAGAGTTAATGAAAGAGAGGAAGACTCTCAGCAAGATGGATTGACACAATGATTTTAGCAGCGGGCTCAAGTGGGTCAGAGAGGACAAGAATGGCACACAATAGGGCAGAGTTCAGATCTGTTGTCCATGGTGTTAATGTAAGTCATACTCAGCTAGACAGTACCTATCAACAAAAACAACAACAGTAATATTTGTCACTTCATCTCACATACTTTGGGCATGTTGCTAGGAGGCTAGTCCTTGGAAAGGGATTTAATGCTTGGAAAGGTAGATGGTTAATAGAAAAAAGACAAACTCACACACACACACACACACACACACACACAATGGATTGACACAGATACAGCAGCAATGGGCTCAAGTGAGTCAAAGAAGAAGAGGAAGACACAGGATAGGCCAGGGCTCGGACCTGTTGTTCATCGGGGTGCTGGGAGTCGTGTTTGACGTCACCCAACAAGCTTGTCACTGAGAACCACTTGGTTCTTAATGGTGGTTTTCATTCCCTCTCTTTCATGGTTAATAGGATGGTAAAGGCTATAAAGTGGCACCAACTCTGATGATTTTAAACCTTTAGATATTAAAGGCTGACTCAAACCCTAAAGTGCTCTAGTTCATTATCTTTGTTGTTAGGTGGCATCTCGTCTTCTATAACTCACAGTGAACCTATGAATACTGTGTCTGCACCGTGTCCAATCCTGCACTGTCCTCAGGATCTCTGATATTTGAAGCCGTGCAGTATTCCCTTTCTTAATTCAGACAGCTCCTTAGCAGTCTATGTGTAGGTTTTTGTATGAGCAGAATTATGTGTATGTTCTGGGATTCCCATTCTTCTTCATGTTAACCATAATTGGTTATGATCTACACAGTTATAATGTGACTCTATCTTCTTCAATTTATTTTTTTTATAGCTGAAGAATTGAATAAGAGGTGCTCAATACATAGACAGCTTTTCTATTTAAATTGTTTCAAAAAAGAATATTTTCTAGAATTGTAGTTGTACTTTCGTTCAAGATGTTCAAATAACGACTGATAGCCAATCAGTGAAGAGGATTATATGGAGGTGGTTCCTGTACCAGACAGAGGTAATGAGGGGTCATGAATTTCAGAGCCGGATTATCTTTGCCAGATTTGAATTGCCCTTCAAAATCTATTCAGCTCTTTAATTTCAGCATGTTTTCCCCTTTGTTTTGGCCACTCTATGCTCTAGTGCAAGTTTCAGAGTCTCTTCTGACATCAATTCTGGTTCTTTTCTTTCCTGTATTTTTAGTGACTTTTTCATTTTACAGATGATGTCCTTGATGTCATTGATCATTAGTGTTGAAGACATCAACTCTGTCCTTCAGATGGCTTAAAATCAGAAAAGGCATTCAGCAGGGTTGTATCCTTTCTCCATGCCTATTCAATCTGTATGCCAAGCAAATAATTCAAGAACCTGGACTACATGAAGAATAAAGTGTATCATGATTAGAGGCAGACTCGTCAACAAGCAAAGTTATTGAAATGACACAGTCTTGCTTGCAGAAAGTGAAGAAAACTTGAGGTATTCACTGTGGAAGATCAAAGAATATAGCCTTCAATATGTATTACATTTTAACTCCAAGAAAACAAAAATCTCTACCACTGGACCAAGAGGCAACATCATGATTCATAGAGGAAAAAATTGAAGATATCAATTACTTCATTATGCTTGAATCTACAATCAACACAAATGTCTATGACAGTAAAAAAAAATTTTAAAAACCCCACATGTTTTGTATTGGGGAAAATCTGCTATCAAGGATCTCTCCAAAGTGTTAAAGAGTAAGGATGTCAGTTTAAAGACTAAGGTGTACTCGATCCTATGGTGGCTTGTTCCCAGGAAAACAGTTTTAAGATGGCATTCTCACTGCTCATGGTGTGTTGTCTGCTTTTAATGGTTTGATGCAAAATAAACACTAAATGTGAGTTTTCCTTTTCATATTTTTTTCAATAGAAGAAAAAAATAATATTCAAACTTCTTTCCATTAGTGCAAACCTATACTATTTTAGGTTTATCGTGAAAGCAAAGTAGTAAAAAATAAACCCTGAAGAAATGTTTTTGTTGTTGTTAAGTGCTATCAAGTTTAGTATGACCCTGTGAACAACAGCCCTGCACCCTGTCCTACCCAATGCTATCCCCATAAATCTCTGATACACTCAAGCCAATTGCTGAAGTCACTGTGCCAATTCACCTGGTTGAAAGTCTTCCGCTCTTTTGCTGTCTCTCCACCTTTCCAAACATGATGTCCTTCTCCAAAAAATAAACTTTCCTTAGCAACATGCCCAAAGTATGTGAAAGAAAGATTCACCATCCTTACTTTCAAAGGGCACTTTGGCTACATCTTTTCCAAAACATGTTTGTTTGTCCTTTTAGCAGCCTGTAAAATATTCGGTACTCTTCTCCAATACCACAGTTTAAGAGTATCAAATTTTTTTACTTGTATAATTATTATACTAGTTTATTTGCAAAATTTGAATACATTCTTTTCCAGAACAGATTCTTTGAATTCTTTGATTTCTCTCACCTTCTCATCCATCAAATTGTACAACACTATAATTAATCCCCCCTTCCCCTGCACATCCTCATCCCTCTGCTTCACCCCCCACCTTGGATCCTTATACGCATTCTACAAAAATGGTTTTATATTTGTCCTTGTGAGACTGAGTTAGTTCACTCAGCATAATGGTCTCAAGTCTCTCCCAAGTTAGGCGATAATTTACAAAATCTTTGCTCCTACTAATGGAATATTGTGTAGTATTTCATTGTTTAATGTACCATAATTTCTCAGTCCATTCATTTGTGGTTAGACATATGGGTTTCCATATTCTTGCGATGATGAATAATATTGCTATGAACATTGGTATACAAGTCTATGTTTGTGCATCAGTTCTCATTTTTTTCAGGGTATATTCCAAGTAGTAGAATAGCTGGATCATATGAAATTTCTATGTTCAGATTTTTTAAGAAACTACCTTCCAGAATTGTTGTGCCAATCCCACCAACAATGCATAAGAGTTTCTTTCTCGCCACATCCTCTCCAACATCTATAACTCGCTGCCCTGTCAAACTCTGCCCTGTTAAACTGGAGTGAGACTGTACCTCCTTGTGGTTTTGATTTGCATCTCTGTTATTGCCAGGGATTTGGAGCATTTCTTCATGTGCCCGAAGTATGAGAGGCAAAGCCTCATCATTCTTGTCTCCAAAGAGCGCTCTGGCTGCACCTCTCTAAGACATGTGTTTGTTCTCTTGGCCGTCCATGGGATCTTCAGTGCTCTTCTCCAACACCGCAGCTCAAAGGCATCAATTCTTCTACTGTCATCCTTATTCATAGTCCAGTTATTAGATACAAAGCAAGTGATCAGAAATGCAATGGCCTGAATCAGATACACTTTAGTCCTCAAACTGACATCATCATTCTTCAATAATCTCCCCAGGTAATCGAAGACGCAAAAAACCACATGACATTCATTCTGGCCCGAGGGCCCAGGCCCGAGGGCCAAGAAAAGCCTATCCACACATTGGTTCTACAAGATGCATCACCTTTACTCGGGTAACATTACGACTAAACTTCAGAGACATTGATCCCAACATAAGGAACTACCATCAGCTGATGTGTTTGGAATCACAGAAGCCATGAAAGCCTCATATATGTTATTAGATGGAGGGCTGGTCAAAGGGAGATAGATGTGAA
>NW_006399852.1:5473767-5476591 GCF_000299155.1 Elephantulus edwardii
ACATACTTTGGACATGTTGTGAGGAGAGATCGGCCCTTGGAGAGGGACATCATGCTTGGGAGGATGGAGGGACAGCGCAGGAGAGGAAGGCCTTCTATGAGGTGGATTGATTCAGTGACTGGGATAATTCGGATGTGAGTGTCAGGGACAGTGTGATTGGCACAGGACAGAGAGGAGTTTAGGGGTGTTGTACATAGGGTCGCTATGAGTTGCAAGCGACTCGACGGCACATAAGAACAACAATTTGGAGAGGTCCCTAACGACAGATTTAGCTGTGCAATGCATCCCCTTCTTTCCTGACTGCTGGTACCAAGGGTGTTAATTGTGGATCCAAGTAAGATTAAGCTGTTGATAGTTTTTTCAGTCTCTTCTCCATCCATCACGATGTTTCCTATCAGTCTAATGATAAGAATCTTTGTTTTCTTGACACGGAGATACAATTACTACTGAATGCTGTATTCCTTGATCTTCTGCAACAAGTGCTTAAATCTTCCTCACTTTCAGTATGCAAGGTTATGTTATCTGCATAACTCAGCTTATTGATGAATCTCCTTTCAATCCTAATGATACACATTTCTTCATAGATTCCTGCTTCTCAAATAATTTGCTCAGCATACAGATTAAATAGATATATAGATATTACTAAATACATTGGAGAGCTCTAGAGGCTTAGAAGAACTGTATTGCCAACTCAAAGGTGGTTGTTTTTGTCGTTAGGTGCCATCATGTCAACTCATAGGGACCCTACTCATAGTGACAACAGATCTGAACTCTGTCCTGTCCTGTGCTATCTTCACACTTTCTGACACACAAAAGCCCATTGTTACAGTTACCATGTCAATGCACCTGGTTGAGGGTCCTCCTCTCCTTTGCCGACCCTCCACCCTTCCAAGCATCATGTCCTTCTCCAAGGAATAACCCCTCCTAGCAACATGACCAAAGTATGTGAGACAAAGTCTCATGATTCTTGCCTCCAAAGAGCACTCTGGATCTTGAATCAATTCCATCTGAATTTCAAGATCATCTTGGAAATAGGTTTGAGGCATTGAACACTACTGACAGAAGATCTGATGAATTGTGGGATGATATCAAGGATATCATCCATGAACAAAGCAAAGAAAGTAATACAAAGGTAATGGTTTGAGTTTACTAGCTGCTCCACAGGAGAAAGATGGAAAATATTCTGCTGTGAGATTTACCACTTATGGAAACCCACTGATGGTCAGCTGTGAGTTGGTTCTGACTTGATGGTACACAACCACAAGAAGAACTCAATACATGAGCTCTCGTGTATTCACAATAATCCTACTATGTAGACATTCATCTCAACCTTGTGCATGAGGAAAAAGCAGTGAAGATCAAATGCCTCCTTTTTCTTCCCATTACACTGAGTTGGAAAATGGGCACAAACAGGTACATCTATTACGAAGACAATTTTCCAATGACTTGGCATCCTTCTGTGCAAAGACATCCTTTCACAACTGGTTGGGCTCTCTCTCAGAAAGTGTTCCAGATGTGCACAGCTGTCTCTCTGACTAGAGGCACTGATACCTAATCTATCCACAGCAAACTATGACAAGAAAGTGTTTGTCACACTGAGAGCAGGAGGCTACACACGTTTCCTGGGGATACTTCCAAAACGATAACTCATCTTCGTTTTCCAATGAGATGCAAACAGCTTGAGTGTTTAGGTGAGTCTGAAGTGAACATGAGTGCATCCCTGACTTGTGGCCTGTAGCTCTACACGTGGAAAGGGGTGCTACCACCAGTGAGAACCATCTCAGCTGCTGTCCCAAGCCCAGCCTCACTGTAGCTCCAGGCTAGTTTACTAGTATTTGGAAATATGTGACCTAGATCTAGACAATAATGTGGCTTTTATGAGACCATTTTCTTTACCATGGCAACTGTCCTAGGTAATGTTCCAAGGATACACTAGAGAATTTTCCTGATTCCCAAAGACCCTTACTTTTGTGACCAGTGAATAAGGAACCACAAATAATATTGTTACTGGCTGGGAAAGTGGAAACACTATTGACTGTGTGAGGGTTAGTGTCTTTTCATAAAGCTGGTCTTAGAGTTATTGGTGAGCAGGGAATTTTATGCTTCATTTTCTGTGGTGCACTAACTGCTGTAGACCACTAGAGTATAATTAAACCATTACCTTCTCTCATATTCTAAATGGAATAAAATAATTGTAGCTGAGTGTGTTTGTTTACCTTCAAAAGAATACCTGCCTAACTACTTCCCAGTGGATTAGGAAAATAACAACCTTGATTCTAAATAGTAATCTTGTTCTTTTTGAGGAAATACAAGAAGACTCTCAATTGCTGCCTGAGTGCACAGCACACAGAACCTGAACTGGGTGGGAACAGACAGCGTATCTTTGGAAACTAGGGAGTTTTTGGTTGTTGGAAGAAGGAATGAGTCCTCCTTGTGTCACAATAGAGTCCTCAGGGAAGAGAACTAGGGGTAGGCCCATGAACACTTGGGGTTTAGATTCAGTTCTGCTGGAATAGGCTAACTGTATTTCCAATGAGTCAAGGTAACTAGTATTGGCATCCTTGGGTTTGGTTTTCCAATCTGTAATATAAGTACATCAAGTTATCTGTTTAACTTTCACTCTCTAACATCTGCTTTGCTTCTCCAATTTCATGATTATTAGTACTTGGAAGAGCTTTGTAGTGTCTCTTTTAATCCATACACAATTATATGAGGTAGGTTCAGCTAGAATCACTATTCAAATTAACAGATTAAAGTGTAGAGAAGAGAAGTCATGGGTCGGGAGGAAGAACTCCTTTCTAGTCATTCTTTGTTTTGTTTTTTT
>NW_006399852.1:5477091-5495917 GCF_000299155.1 Elephantulus edwardii
ATGCCACAGTGCTTGTCAAAGCCAGTTCTGATTAATCTTCTTTGTCAGTGTGTCCTTTGCCATTCCCTATCACTCCTCCCTGAGAGAGACTTCTAGTCATTCTTTGTGAAAGACTTCAGTTTGGGTAAGGAACATTAATGGGAAAAGTCACTCATCTTATTGGTGGGTCAAGAAAATAAACTGAACATGCTTCAAACTCAAGTTCACTACCATGGAGTGGGTTCTGCCTCATAGTCAGCTTCAAGTCCTTAATGGAGTAGACTGTTCACCTTTCTCTCTCAGAACTGCTGCTGGATCTGAACAGCCAGAGATCTTGGTCTCTGAGTTAGCATGACTTGCTATGGACTATAATACCACACTTCCTTAGACATGCTTAGTTCCTCAGCCTTTTCTCTCCCACTGGGAGCTAGGCACTTGGCAAGCCTCAAGAGCTCTGGTGGCCTGGTGGTAAGAAGCTGTGCTGCAATTTCAGAGGCACACAGTTCAAATCCACCAGCTGTTCTGCAAGAGAAGGATGGGCAATCTTCTCCCATGTGATTTACTGCCTATAAAAACCCACTGGAGGTTCTTCGACCTGTGGTAAAAGTACTTGTCTATCTGAGCAGAGATTAGACAGGTTAATTCATTTAGTTCTGGGGCCAAAATGTGGAAGTCTATTGTAGCCACATATGTCACTGAGTGGGGCAAATGATTAATTCATTTCATTGCTAATCACAGCATTAGAGAATCTAGTCTACCCAGAGGCACCTTGGGAGAAAGTCTTGGTGACTCACTTCCAAAATCAGTCACTGACAATTCTATGGAACACAGCTCTATTCTCACATACCTGGAGGCCTCACGTCAGAATCCATTTCCGGGAAACTAATTGCCTTCCTTTTGACCACATGTCTAAACCATGTTCTCAAGTCCATTGTGGTTTTTGTTTGTCAATTAAATTCCTTTGTTTAAAGCTTTCTAAAAAGAAATATTTACCTGTAAATATGGGTGCATTTCCACACAACGCTGCTCTGACCGCAGCACAGAACATCTGTAGAAGAGTCTCATGCATTTGTTGTTGTTAGGTCCTGTAGAGTTGAGTACGACCCATCACGGCCCTATGAACAACAGATCTGAACTCTTCCCCATCCTGTGCCATCCTCACAGTCTCTAACACGTAAGTCCATTGACACAGTTGCTGTACCATCTGCTTGAAGTCCTTCATCTCTTTCACTGACACTCCACTTTCCCAAGCATGATGCCCCTCTTCAAGGAATAACATCTCCTAACAAGCTCAAAGTATGTGATACGAAGCTTCATCATCTTTGCCACCAAAGAGCACTCTGGCTGCACCTTCTCCAAGACATATCTGCTTGTTCATTTGGCAGTCCATGGGATATTCAATACTTTTCTCCAACATCACAGTTCAAAGACATCAATTCTACACATATCATCCTTATTCTGTTGTCCAGCTATCATATATATAGCAAGTGACTGAAAAGACCATGCCTTTAATCAGGTTCACCCTGTTGTTAGGTCCTGCCAAGTCAAGTACAACCCATCGCAAACCCATGAACAACAGATCTGAGGCCTGTCTTATCCTGTGCCAGCCTCACACTTTCAGGCACACTCAAGCCCAATGCAGCAGTCACTATGTAATCCCTCTAGTAGAAAGTCTTCCTCTCTTTTACTAACCTTTTACCTTTCCAAACACAAGGTCCCTCTCTAAGGAATAGATTGTCCTAGCAAGAAGCTATTTATTGTTAGGAGAGGCATTACTTAGTCTTCATTTATTTAGTGTTTCTTTAATCTATCCCTGCATTGCTTTATTGCATTCAGCATACAGATTCTAAGTATTTCAATTTTTGATACTATTACAATGGGTAGGGAGGTTTGGTGGCCTACTGGTAAAAATTTACACTGTCAGTGAAAGGCAGGTGGTTTGAAGCCACCAACTGCTCCACTGGAGAAAGATGGGCAGCCTGCTCCTGTGTGATTTACAGCCTCTAGAAACCCACTGGAGGGTCAGTTATGAGTCGATTCTGACTTGACAGCACTTAACAACAATCACAAGAGTTATGTTTCTAACGCTTTTAAATTGCCTGTTGCTAGTATATGTTGTTGTTAACATACTGTCAAGTCACAACCAACCCATAGCTGACCTTCCATTGGGTTTTCAGAGGCAGTTAATTGCATGGGAGTAGATTGCCCATCCTTCTCCCATAGAGCAGCTGGTGGCCTCAAACTGTGTTCTTTTGCGATTGCAGCATATTTTCTTGCAACTAGGCCACCAGAGCTCCTTGTTGCTAGTATATAGAAATATTTTTAGTATGGTCAACACTCTTGGTAACAGCAGCTAAGAAATCAAGAGAAAAATTGCATTGGGAAAGTTAGTTATGAGGGACCTCTCAAGAGTACTGAAGAGCAATGATGCCAGCCTGGAGACTAAGGTACTCCTGATCCGGGCTATAGTCTTCACAATTATGTGCTATACATCAGGAGTTGGACAGTGAATAGGAATGATAGAAAGAGAATTGATGCCTTTGAGTTGTGGTGCTGGATAAGAGTGTTGAATATACCATGGAATGCTAGGAGAACAAACTGGTTTGTCCTAGAGAAGGTGAAGCTGGAATGGTCCTTGGAGTCAAGGATTCTGAAGCTTCATCTGACATACTTTGGGCATGTTGCAAGGAGGGACTGGTCCTTGAAAAGGGACATCATGTTTGGCAGAGTGGAGGGATGGGGAAGAAGAGGAAGACGTTTGATGAGATGGATCGATTCTGTGACAGAAGTGGTGGGAATGAATGTGTTTGAAATGGCTAGGTTGGAACAGAATAGAATGGTGTTTAAAGCTCTTGTACATAGGGTCGCTATGAGTCACAAGTGACTCGAAGGCACATAACAACAACAACATATTAGTATTACATTTTGCAAACTTTCTAAGTTGTTGTCGTTCTTAGGTGCTATAAAATCAAGTAGGTCTCCTAGTGAGCCTTTGAACAAAAGATCTGAACCCTGTTCTATCCTGCACCATCTTCATACTTCCTGACACCCAAGAGCCCATTGCAGCAGTCACCATGTCAATGCCAAAGTATGGGAATGCTTAGATAGATAGATAGATCGATAGATAGATAGGAGAGAGAGAGAGAGAGAGAGAGAGATGATAGATAGACATATATCATATTGTTGTTGTTATGTGCCTTCGAGTCATTTGCGACTCACAGCGACCCTATGTACAACAGCCCTAAACCCTGCTCTATCCTGTGCTAATCGCATTGCCTCTGACACACCCATTCCGATTACCCCAGTAACTGAATCAATCCACCTCATAGACGGTCTTCCCCTCCTGCGCTGTCCCTCCACCCTACCAAGCATGATGTCCCTCTCCAAGGACCTGTCTCTCCTTACAACATGTCCAAAGTATGTCAGACGAAGCCCCAGAATCCTTGCCTCCAAGGAGCAGCCTGGTTTAACCCTCTGCAGGATGAATCTATTTGTTTTCTTGGCAGTCCATGGTACATTCAGTACTCTTCTCCAGCACCACAGCTCAAAAACGTCAATATATAACATATGTATAACATATATATATATATATATATATATATATATATATCATATAACACACACATATATATATATTATTTTAAAAATTTTATGTTACTAATGTTACTATCAAGCTGCCCTGGTGGCACAGTAGGTAAGCACTTGCTTGACAAAGGAAAGGTTGGTGTTTTATATCTACTACCCACTTCATGGACCACCAAAAGATCAAATGCATATGTCCTGAAGAAGGTGCAGCCAGAGTGCTCCTTAGAGGCAAAGATGATAAAGCTTCTCACATGCTTTGCACATATTGCTTGGAGAGTTATTCCTTGGACATTCTGCTTGGAAAGGTGGAAGTACCCTGAAGGAGAGGAAGACTCTCAACCACGTGGATTGACACAGTGACTGCAGCAATGGGCTTAAGTATGTCAGGAAGTGTGAGGATGGCCCAGGATAGGACAGGATTCAGATCTGTTGTTCTTAGGGTCATTATGAGTTGAGTTTGACTTGGCAGCACATGACAACAATAACAATCCACTTCAAAGAGAAAGCTGTGACAATCTACTTCTATGACGAATACAGACTTTGAACCTCTATGTGCCAGTTCTACTCTGTACTGGAGGGCTCGTATGAGCTGTAATCAATTCAATTACAACAGGTCTCATATATACAGTCATGTTGTCCAATCATCTTCAACTCACAGCAAACCTATAAACAACAGATCTCAACCAGTTTATCCTGCTCTATCCTCAAAATCTCTGATATGCTTAAGCCTATTGTTAGAATCACTATGTTAATCCATCTTGGAAAGGTTCTTCTTTTTCTCTGAACCCCCCCTCACCTTTCCCAGTATGTTGTCTCTTCCCAAGTACTGGTTCCTCTTGAAAGCATCACCAAAGTATATGAGACGAATTTCCACTATCTTTGCCTCTAAGAAACACCCTGATTGCACTACTATATTTTTATTCAGGTCAAGTAATTTCTGTTGAATTGAAGCTGACTCATAGCTGATCCTCCAGTGGGTTTTCAGAGATTGTAAATTGCATGGGAAGAGATTCCTCTTTTTTCTACTACAGAGAAGCTGGTGAATTTGAACTGCCTGCCTTTGGGTTGGCAATGCAACTTCTTACCCATTTGGCCACCAGGGCTCACAATATCATTATTAAAACAATACTGAATCTTCATCTGTCTAATTGTTACTCTTTACTTCTCAGATGGATATAAAACTTAATAAGTCGTTCACTAACTGTTCCACTGAATTCTCAGCAGCCCTGTACATAAGATCAGATAGGTATCAATGACAGAGGCCATAGGCATGCAGAGGTAGGGTGTGTCCAGAGCGGATCCTGCACCCAGCCAAGTTGCCTGGTGTAGGGATGAGCCCTCTTCCCACTAATGGCACAGTCTCGAAGGTACAGGACATCTGTTAGTAAATAAAATCTGTTCAGAATTTCAGTAAGCTTTTCCCCATAAATGCCCATCAACAAACGAATGGATAGAGAAGCTGTGGTATATTCACACAATGGAATACTATACTGCATTGAAAAACAAGGAACTCAAGCAATATTATTCAACATAGGTGACCCTGGAGGACATTTGGCTGAATGAAATATCTCAGTCACAAAAAGACAAATACAGAATAGTGCCACTGTTTTAAAACAGGACTGACATCAGGGTTGGGGTAAGACTGAGAGAAATTGGATAAATTATGTATACTGCATTAAAACAGATGAGGGAGAGAAGAGTTTAAAAGCGATATATGATTGGGTATTATGGTTATGACAAGAGTCCAGAATGAAGGTTGCGTAGTGGAGTGTACTCGGAGGGAGGGCAGATTGCACACTACTGAAATAATTTTTCTTTTACTTTTCAAAGAAAGGAGCAAACTAGTGGGGAGAGGTGGGCAGGGAGAAAAGTACAACAACAAATGAATGGAAATCTAAAATCTCTGTAAAAGTTCATTAAAATTAATTTTTTTAAAATAGATTGAAATAATGCTTACACTCAATGAACTAGGGAGCCTTGGTCCTGCAGGGAATGAAATATTGGATTGTTAAGAACATTTTTAATTAAACTAGCAGCACTTGTCTTGCCAGTTCAGTCCACTAACTACTCATGCAGTTGAGTTACACTGGACCCCAACTTTGGACCCCAAGCATTGACATCAACCTTCAAAACAAAAATGAAAATCAAAGACTTGCTGTCTTCCCACAGAATCGAGGAACATTCTGGGCAACATTAGTAAACACAACTCCCTGGAGACAATGCCCTTCTGATTTCTTGCCTTTGGAAGCTCCCCACCGCCTCTTTTCATTTGGCACCATTCTATATTCAATATATAATTGAAGTCTTCTTAGTTTAGATCAAATTAGAAAGGGTTATACTTGTTTTATGTGGATAACATCAAGCAAAGAGAATGAAGTTTACATTCCTTTTAATTATTTGAGTATAACTTGAAAGAAGATTAAGCAGGACACGATTACTTTTTTATAATGACCTCAAGGGACTCATGCTCTGAATCTTGCTTGAACGTCTGGGCTGTTCAGTTTTATCTCTGATTTTCCAGGGAGAGTTGAGGAGGACATTTGGAAGATCTCCATTTTTCCCACATTAGCATGTAGGATCTCTTAGTTTTGGGGTTTGGCTATGCGACCTTTCCTTTTTTTCCTAAGAAATCATAATGTTACAGAAAAGTTACTGTTGTTTGGTATGTGCTGTCAAATCGAAACAGACTCATTGCTGATCCTCTGGTGGGATTTCAGAGGCAGTAAATCGCATGGGAAGAGACAGCCCATCTTTTTCCTCTAGAGCAGTAGGTGAATTCAAACCATGTACCTTTGAGTTGGCAGCACAGCTCCTTAATACTAAGCCACCAACGATCTCATAATTACTTTTAATTCATTTTAATATATGCAAACAAACTCTTATGGAGGATAGGAGAGAAGAAAGGAAATATCATTTTATCATATTATCGTTATTAGTATTAGTTGAATTTCTATTGCTTAAACTTGATAAAGACACTTACACGTACATCATCAAAATTTACCATAAGGACAGAAATCCTCCAGTTATGTGATACACAAGCAACAGGCTCACCTGTTGAAAAGATGTTGTTATGTCCCATTGAGTCACCTGCAACTCATAGAAACCCTGTGTATGATCAATGAACCTTGCCCTATGCCAGAGTCTCATTGACTCCAATACAAACCCCCATTACCCTCCTGATGTGTCAATCCATCTCATCCACGGTCTTCCTCTTCTGAGCTGTCCCTCCACCACTCCAAGCATGATGTCCTTCTCCAAGGACAAGTGCCTCCTGGCCCAAAGTATGTGAGACAGAGATAACGTATAGTAAACCTACAATCTTCTAAAAATACAGTTGTATTTTAGCTAATTTATATTTAAAAAAATTGTGCTGTCAGTGAGAATCAAATCGAGAGAATCATTATTAGCATGTTGAAGCGACGATGAGGATCAGGCAGGAACATTCAATTGAACAGACGGGCTCTTTGTTTTTCTAAAGAGACAAAACAGGGGCAGGAATGAACCAGGGGAGAAGGCAACCTGCCATATCTTTGCCTTTATTATTGATCTGGCACAAAGCATGTCCTGGAGTTATAATCCACTCTCCCCAAAGTAACTAATCCTTGCAGGTTTGTAACAAACATTTGGCAGGCAATCGGAGGTTGCTTCAAAGAGCTGGCTGCTTTAGCCAATATAGATTTATCAGAGATCAACTCCCTTCTCAATAACCTGCTGGGTGGCACCATAACAAATCGTTTCTCTTTTGTCTTCTTCCAAACTGCTAAGATGTTGTCTATGCTCACAGCATTGCATCCTCTTATTCATGAGTAATAGGAACGGTTTGGTTGTTTTAAAATATAAAAGTTACACCGATTAATGTTATTATGATCCTTTCAGAGTTTCTGACAACGGTTAATCTTTACTGGTTGTTGGGTGGGTTTTTTGTTGTTTATTTTTCTTATGTTTATTGGTTTAAATAAAATAATTTACATTGTGTTTCATTCATGTACATTATGTTTTATACAATCTTTCATTTACACTGCATTTCATACAATAACTCATATACATTGTATTTTATGTAATTCTTTACTATTGATCTATGCCTATTATTATCCATTTTTTTCAAATCTCCAGTTTATCTTATCTATTCCTTCACCCTTTATTTGTTCACTAACCTCTGCTATTCTAGTCATTTCCACCCATTCCCCCTCTTTGTAATCCATTTTAGAGTTCGTCGAGTTTCATGCTCTTTAACATTCTGGAAAAATCCTTTATAGTAGATTTTCCCAATGCAACTCTATGTTTAGCATCTTTTTTCTTTTTATTTTTAAATTTTTTTTTGTTTAGCATCTTTTTTCAATCAGTATTTTTTGTTGTTGTTATTAGAAGTCAATTCTGATCCATATTTGCCACAAACAGAGCCTTATTTATTCTAAAAATATTTAACCATAAAGGATAATGGTACTAGTATTGCAAACACACTTTCATTATTTACTACCAATTGATACACTTCAGTACTCATAATTTGAGAAAATGCTACACTTTAAAAATCTACTGTGAGATATATCTATCTTGAGACATAGAAGTTCATATTCTTCAAGGCCTTTCTTTCTTGAATTTAAATGGTAAGAGGTTGAAATGGGGGCCTACAACCAAAGACAACTGGTCTCAAGGCAGACTCTGGGAATTAAGGGTAGACCATAACATTTATTACCAAGGGTAGTGTTAGTCTAAAAGTTAGCTTTTTTTAGCCATTACAGTAAGCGTCCTCTGATCTCTAGCTACTTTAACTGCTGATACATGGTCATGCAAATCACTATGGTCTTGCAAATCATCAATAGCTGTGGAGTTAGGATAAGAGAAAGAGTACTTCCCACATTGAACAGCAAGACATGAGGTGAGCAAGGCTTGTGGCAACAAGACACTGCTGAGACCAAGATTCTGGTGGTGGAGAGACTGTGGCATTGCTGTAGACAAACAGTGGCAAAGTATGACCTGAGATATCTTGTATTTGTGCTGGCCAGAGTTTAAGGTTTGACTGTTCTTGCCAGATGTCTGAATGAGAAGCTGATTTATAACTTCTCTGAGGCAAACCTTGCTGGATTATTTGGTTTTGACTTCTGAACTGAAACATGAGCCTGGGTTTATTGAGGAAACATGCATTGGAACTGTTGGGCTAAAGTCTGAATTTGTATTGTGAGATATTCTTTGCCTCCCCCACTCACTTCTCTAATAAAACCCATTGTTGATACCATACTGTAAATCTGTGAGTCAGCAATGAATAAATGAACCTCTGCTGCTGGGGCTCTAGAGACATCATGTGGGTGAGCTGTGGGCTGTTTATCTACTTTCTGCTCTGTTGCAGTAAGGCTCTGTGCTATTCAAAGAGATGCTTATGGCCCTGTACCCCAATGCACCATTTTCTCCTCTTTACACACCATGCCTGCGTTACCTCCTCACTTTCAGAGTTAAAAAAAGTGAGGAGGACTTTAGGAATTTGTTGCAGAAGATTAGTGAATGCAGTCTTCAATATAGATTGAATCTTAATGTAAGTACACACACACATACACACCCCAAAACAACAACCCGAAGATTCTTACCAATAGGCAGCATTATGTTAAATGGAGAGGAGATTGAAACTGTCAACAAATTCATCTTACTTGGATTCACAATCAGAATCCTTTGGTAGTACCAGTCAGGAAACAAGGAGACATAGTGTACTGGGAAAGACTGCAGTTAGGGACCAGTCCAAATTACAGAGGAGTAATGACATCAATGTAAAGACTAAGGTGATTCTAATTCAGGCCACGGTGTTTCTTATCACTTGCTATGCATCTGAAAGCTGGACAATGAATAAGGATTTTAGAAGAAGAATTGTTGGCTTTCAGCTGTGGTGTTAGAGAGGAGTACTGACTACCCATAGATGGCAAAAAGAACAAACAAATAAGAGGATGCAGGCAGACTACTTTGGAGACAAAGATGTTGAGGCTTCACATCACATACTTCAGGCATGTTGCTGAGAAGGGCTATTCCTTGAAGAGGGAAATGATTCTTGGAGAGGTAGAAGGTCAGAAAAGAAGAGGAAGACTCTAGACTACATAGGTTGACACAGTGACTGCCACTATGAGCTCTGGTGTGTCAAGATGTGTGAGAATGGCACAGATAGGACAGGGTTCAGATCTGTTGTTCATAGGGTCGCTATGGGTCATACTCAACTCGAGGGCATCTAGCAACAACGTTGTTGTTGTTGTTGTTGTTGTAATGAGCCGTTGAGCCACCTGAGACTCATAGCGATTCTATGTATAATGGCCCTAAACCCTACTCTATCCTCTGCCAGACTGTCTCTGACACACCTACCCCCCCATTTCCCCAGTCATTGAATCAATCCACCTCATAGAGGGTCTTCCTCTCCTGAGCTGTCCCTCCACTCTCCCAAGTATGACATCCTTCTCCAAGGACCCATCCCTCCTTACAACATGTCCAAAGTATGTTAGATGAAGCCTCAGAATCCTTGCCTCCAAGGAGCAGATTGGTTTACCCTCTCCAGGATGAACCTGTTCATTTTGGGAGCAGTCCATGGTATATTCAATACTCTTCTCCAACACCACAGCTCAAAGGTATCAATTATCCTTCTATCTACCCTAGTCATTGTCCAGCTCTCTGATGCATAACAAGTGATTGCGAAGACCATAGCCTGTATCAGACACACCTTAGTCTCCAGAGAGACAACATTTCTCTTCAGTACTTTGAAGAGGTCCCTAACAGCAGACTTTCCCATCTCAATATGTCTTTTAATTTCCTCGCTGCTGATGCCAAACATGAGTGTTGACTGTGGAGCCAAGCAAACTAAAGTTGTCAACAATCTCAATCTCTTCCTCATCCATCCTGATGCTATCAGTTGGCCCAGTGGTGAGAACCTGTGTCTTCTTGATATTGAGCCTCAATCCATATTGAAGGCTGCATTACCTAGGTATTAGACATATTCTAGATTTGTTGCCTATTTTCTCCATTGATATCATACATTGATATTTGACATACTTAACAGTGCAATATCCACAGCACTGTTTTTCTCAATGTTGTCATTTGAGGGATTGCTTCAATATATTGAATGACATTTTGCTGTCACACAGTATCCTGTCAAAAGCATCTCTTGAAAGAATAAAATTTGAACTTCTTAAGGATGTAATATAAACTCATTACCAGTGATAATGTAGTCAATACCTGTCACAGAAATTAAAGAGTAGATCCCACGATTGTGTTCAGCATATGAAATTGAAAAACTTTTAACAGGACTTATGTAGTAAAGCACAAGGCCAAACTTCTCTTTGAGGATGTTAATTATCCTTCTCAAATTGCAATGGACATATTTACAAAACCAACACTGACAAAAATTCTATTAAGAAATATCAAGTTATAAGGTCAGACGGCTACTTACTCCAAATCAATCAAAAATGCATCCAGGAATGAATGAAAGAAGTAGACTACTTTGATTGGTAAAGTTACTTCTCTTGGAGGTAGAGGCAACTGTTCTGAAATAGCTGCAAATATATACCAAGGTTAAACAAATATGTAAATGGATGGCAAATGGAAGGAACCAGATTTATCACTGTTGGAGAGGGAAGTTACAAATAAGCAAAGGAAGGAGGCCAAAACAGACTGATGTATTAAAATGCAGTTGGGGATACACTATGGTGTTATATTTAATTTAATATTGTTGCCTTTGTTAAGTGACACTGTGTTACTTTTGACTCTTAGCTACTTAGTATATAGCAGAATAAAGCACTATCCAGTCTGATCCATCCTTAGTTTGTGGTTGCAGGCGTTCTTAGTTGGACTACGATTCAGAGTGATGCTATGAACAACAGATCTGAGTCTTGCTTGCGCTATCCTGCACCATCCTCAAGATCTCCATCATGCTCAAGTCCATTATTACAGTCAATACATCTCATTGAGGGTCTTCTTCTCTATCCCTCTTCCTCCACTTTCCCTAGGATGATGTATTTTTCCAAAGACTGGTTTAACTTGATAATGTACCCAAAATATGTGAGATGTAATTTTACCACCCTTGTCTCTAATAATTTGGTTATACATTTCCCAAGACAAATTTATTCTTTTGTCAGTCTCTGGGATTTTTCACTACTCTTCTCGAAAATCTCAATTCAAATGAACTCATTATCTTTCCATCTTCCCTATTAATTGTCCAATTACTTTCACATAGATATAATCACACAGACATATCTCTAGATGTAGGTTTACACATGCACTGGTGTGTTTAATACCACCACCCTCAACCACGTAGCAACAAGCTCACCCAGGTCTCTGACCTTAGTTTCTAATGCTATTCTTCAAGGCATCAAGGTTCTTCTAGAGAAGAGGCTTATTTTAAAATTGAGGGAAATATATATGAACATGAAGCCTGGTTTAGTTCCATGAAGTTATTAAGTACTCAGCAAACAAAATTATGTTGTATATCATAGGAACATGTAAGCCAAATGAATGGATACCTAATGAACAAGATAATTTTAAAAACAACAAAAATAATGTGTATTTCACGAGAAGCTAAAGTATAAAACACCTATCTATCAATTCACATTAAACATACTATAGATAAAAATAAACTACTGAGGGGAAAAGAAAGTAAACTATAAAATCTCCTGTACAGAAGAATTTAAATAATTTATATAGATATTCTGCCTTCTCCTTTAAACAAACCCCCCTTTCTTTAAGGGTCACTAAACTTAGTGACTTTGGGAGTACAAAAAAATTTTATAGTAGACTTGGTAAACACTACCTCAGTAAGGCAGTAAATGTCAACATCATCAGAGATAATTGGATAGGGTGCACCCTTGACATGTTGAGAATGGCACTTCACTTCTGTGAATTTCCCCCTCAAAGTCCTTTATCCCAATTCAATTATGAGAAATACATCAAATCCAATCAAGGAACATTTTATATCTAACTAGTACTCCTAAAAACTGTCCGACAAGAAAAATTTAAGGAATTCTTACAGCTCAGGGAAGCATAAGGATAAATGAAAAAGAAATGATATGTGATATCCTCAATTGGAACTCCCAACAGAAAAAGGAAAAATAAAATAAGGAAACTACTATGACTAGAAGAAAGTCATATTTATTCCCATTAAAAAAGAAAAAGAAAAAAAAGGTGGCCCAACAGAGTGTGTGTCATCAGTCTTGCATGGAAGCAAGATCTTGCTGAAAATTATCCAAAAATGTCTGTAACAGCCCATCAACAGAAAACTGCCAGATGTGTACGCCAGGTTTAGAAGAGGCCATGGCACAAGGGACTTTGTAGCCCATGTCAGATAGATCTTAGCTGAAAGTAGAGAATACCAGAGGAGCGTCTATTTGTGGTTCATTGCTTTGCAATGGCATTTGGCTGTGTGGATCACAACAAATTGTGGTTAGCCTTGAGGAAAATGGGAATCCCAGAAGTCTTCATTATAGAAACCAGGGAGCAGTCCTTAGAATAAATAGAGCAGGGAAACACAGCATGGTTCAAAACCAGAAAAGGAGTATGTCAGGGTTGTGTCTTGTCTCCATACCTTTTCAATCAATATGCAAAAAAGATCATTCAGGAGGCTGGACTTTATGAGGAGGAATGTGACATCAGGATTGGAGGAAGACTCATTAACAACCTATATTATTCAGATGATACAACCTTGCTTGCTGAAACTGAGGAGGAACGGAAGCATTTGCTGCAGAAGGTCAAGGACAGTAATCTTCAATATGGATTGAAGCTCAACACCAAGAAGACAAAGACTCTAACCATAAGACAACTGGAAGCACCATGACAGAGATTGAGGTTGTTAACAATTTCAGCTTGTTGGCTCTACGATCAACACTCTTGGCACCCACAGTCAGGAAATCAAAAGATGAATAACAACTGGAAAATCTGCTGCCAGGGACAACTTTAGAGAACTGAGGAGCAATGATGTCAATCTAGAGACTAAGGTATGCCTGATCCAGGTCATGGTCTTTGCAATGACTTCCTATACATCAGGGAGCTGGACAACGACTAAGGATGACAGAAAAAGAACCAATGTCTTTGAGTTGTGTTGCTGGAGAAAAGTCTTGAGCATACCATGGACCACTAGGAAAACAAATAGGTCTGCTCTGAAGAGGGTGAAACCAAGTTTTCACTAGGATTTTGAAGCTCTGTCTCACATACTTTGAGCACATGACCAGGAAGGATGAGTTATTGGAGAAGGACATCATGCTCAGAAGTGCTGAGGGACAGCGCAAGAGAGGAAGACCCCGAGTGAGATGGATTGATACAGTGACTGGGGCAATGGGGGCTGGTGTGTGGGAATCAGTGAGACTGGCTCAGGACAGGGCAAGCTTCAGAGCTGCTGTACATAAAGTTGCAATGAGTCGCAGGCGATTCAGTGGCACATAACAACAATAGCAACTAGATGTTAGCAAAATTTTTGGAGGTTCAAGTTCACCTAGAAGCGCTTCAAAAGAAATACCTAGTGATAGATTTCTAAAAACCAGTCACTGAACACCATATAACACATGGATGAAAGTTAATACTCGTGAGGTTGCCATGAATCAGAGTGGATTTGATGGCAAAAAAAATTCTTGAGGAAAAAAAGACCTCGTGCGGTGGGGTTGGAGAGAACAAAGGAAACTTGGAGATGAGGGTCTAAGGAATAATCAGGAACACAGAACCATGTCCTAGGAGGTGGTGGGATGAAGTGTTGGGTGAGGGTGGGCAACAATTACACTGGCCTTGGGAGGTCGCCCCTCCAGCTGTATCTTGTTGCACTTGGAACTTCAGGACCAATAGCGGGATAAAACCTCTGATTCTAGCATAACAAAGAGTTGCCTTTCACCACCAATGAAAACTAGGCATGGATTGGAACAGCAGGAGAGTCAAGATTACTAGGAAGACCCGATAAGAAGAGATGTATTGCCTCGGGCAAGTCCACTGTCAGGGTCCTCTCCAAAATACTGAAAAGCAATGATGTCAGTTTGAAGACTAATTCGCTGAATCTCAGGTCATGCTCTTTTTCAGTCACTTGCTATGTATCTGAGAGCTGAGAAGTGAATAAAGAAAACAGAGGAAGAATTGATAACTATGGGAAGCCAATACTAAATATTTACAATAAACCTTATGCTATCAGGATCTGGGGGAGGTGAGGTACAAGCTAGAGTTCACCCTGGGGCACTAAGGCAATCCTTAGGGGTTTAGCAACTTCTTGCATTTGCTGACCCCTCCCTCCTGAGAAAGGAGGAAGGTTTTCAATAGAAAGAGCTTGGCTTCTTTTGCATTGAATTCTTTGTGATATTCTTCCTATTATTTTTCAATAAAGATACAGGGAAGCTGGAATGAGGGTCTTCAGTCTAGAACTGCTGGCCCCCTGTTTTTCATGCTGTCTGTTCTATCTCCTTCCTGGCTGTCTGTCTCATTATTAATAATTATAAAAATACTTTATTCTCCATCTGCAACAGATAGCCTTTTTGGTATGGTGTTGGAGAAGAGTACTGAACAGTCTACGGACTGCCAAAAGAACAGACCTATGTCTTGGAGAAGGTGCAGCCAGAGTACTACTTGGAGGCAAAGATGATAAAACTTCACCTCACACACTTTGGACATGTTGTAAGATGAGGTTATTCCTTAGAAAAGGATATCATGCTTGGAAAGGTCAGCAAAAGATAGGAAGGTCCCTAACAAGATGGACTGATACAATTCAACAATGGACTCAAGTGTATCAGAGATGTTGAGGATGGCACAGGATAGGTCAGGATTCAGACCTGTTATTCCTACACAGCTCCCTCTGAGTCATACTCTACTCAAGGGCACCTAACATCAACAGCACCTACATGGAGATCTTTCTCTTTCTTGAGACGACCCCCTGTCTATTTCTAAGACAGTGAACTGTCCTTAGTAAACTTTTTTCCTCACAGCAAACTTTTCTTTCCCTAATAAACTTGACACTGTTCATTTTTCCTGAGTGTCTGTCAGTGTTAACCTTCTCCGGAGGGAATTTGCTAATCCTCTCCATTCCATGTTGGGCATTTTCTATCAGTACCTAAACCTAACAAGTGTTCTGTGTTCTGCAACCTCTGGGCACATGAAGACCCAAGGAGAAAGTGTTAACTGACTCCCTGAGGTGTTAGCTGAATTTCCAGAAGACTCCAGGGCCATTCTTTCTGGAAAAAAACGTTTCCCTCCAGCTTAAAAAGCTAGAAGTTCACCTTGTATTCTAGAGGAAACTATATATAAAAGGTTATTTTAAAATTTCAATTAGAGAGGAGGACAGGGATGGAGAAAATGGTGCAATAATAAATTAATTTTTTTAAAAGAAAGTGAACTGAAGGTGGGGGAAGGGATGGGTGGGAAGAAAATGTGCAACAATGAATGAATAAAATCCAACTGTTCTGTGAACCTTAATAAAAATAATAAAAATAAAAATAATCTAATTAAACAAGTGAGCCTTTCAAGCAGTTCCATTCTTGGATGGCAAGATCACTTTGGAGGCCAAATGTAAGAATAAGCTTTGAGGAAATGCCCTGGCACCACAAGAACTCTTCCAGGGAGCTCTTGCGCAAGCTGCATGGAACTAAGTCAGACTCCACTGTGGTGTCACATCTTCACAAACTGCATCTCACCAAACTATGCACTGTAAACCTGATCCCTGTATTTGCGGTTCTAATCTCATTTGGGAATGGATATTTTGCCAAATGACTGAGGCAACATTAGTGTAGCGTGTTCTTTAATTAATCTCTTTTGAGAAATAAAAAAAGCAGATTAAGCAAACAATCAGAGATAGGGGAAGATGAATAATACTCCAAAGCCCAGAGACAAAGACCTTTTCCACAGTGAACAGAGGAAGCTTCCCCTAGAGCCAGTGCCCTGATTTCTAACCTCATCAACTATGAGAAAATAAATGCCTCTGTATTAAAGTCATCCATTTATGGTATTGCTGTTAAAGTAGCATTAGATTACTAAAACACTGGCCTTTCTCAAGCTTATCAAAACACACTTATCAAAACCATATTTGAGGAACATATGGAAATTAACAACTCTTGGTGAACATTTGTGTTGACTGTGGGATTTTTCTAATGCTTTATAGGAAATTTGCTTTCCAGGATGCCAGGTGTTCTACGTTTTTTGGATGATGTCTTGATCATGGGATTCAGATCTCCTCACACACTAATCTGGCAACATGCCAAGACTTTCCCTGATGGCTTCTTACTATTCTTGGATGAGGTTATTCCAAGGCAAACACTAATGTAGCCAGAACGAAGCTTTGTATACATTTATTCTTTGTTCATTTTTTTAATCAAAAGTGCCTTTCCTAATGTGAAACAACAATTAAATTCAAAGAGAGTCTGAAATTTCAGCCAAATAGGTATCCCTCCTCTTTTGATTCTCAAAACCATCTGAACAAAGAGGCAACTTTAGAAAGGAGGATAGAAGAGATATCGACAATTCCCGTATGCATTAATGTCAAAATTGTAAAAGGTGGAATAATAGATTGAGGTTACTTATAATCAATGCTATATTGAACAGAGCAAGGACTCCTATATCCATACATTTTCAATCTGTCCGTAGAACAAATCATGTGGGAGGCTGGACTTTATGAGGAAGAATGTGGCATGAACAACCAATATACTGCTGATGACACAGCCTTGCTTCCCAAACCTGAAAGGGACCTGAAGCATCTGTCTCAGAATGTCAAAGAGTGTAGTCTTCAATACGGATTGGAGTTCAACATCAAAAAGACAAAGATTCTCATCACTGGGCTGTTTGGCAGCACCTTGCTGGATGGAAAAGAGATTAAGGTTGGTGATAATTTCAGCTTTCCTGGCTTCACAATCAACACTCTCGGCACCAGCAATCACAAAATCAAACAATGGATTGTATTAGAGAAATCTGCTGTTGGGGGTCCTTTCTAGAGTGCTAAAGAGCACTGATTTCACTCTAGAAATTAAAGTGCAACAGATTCAGGCCATAGTCTTTGGAATTACTTGCTATGCATCAGAGAGTTGGATAATGATTAAGGATGATGGAAGAAGAATCAATGCCTTTGGGTTGTGGTGCTGGAGAAGAGTATCAAATATGCCATGGACCATTAAGAGAACAAGCATGTGTCTGTCTTGGCAAGGCTGTGAAACCAAGCAGCTCCTTGGAGGCAAGGATTTTGAAGCTCGGTCTCACATAATTTGGGCACGTGGCCAGGAGGGACCAGGCCTTGGAGAAAGACATTATGCTTGAAGGGTGGAGGGAGAGTGCAGGAGAGGAATACTCCAGATGAAATGGATTGAGACACTAAGTGGGATAACAGGGGTATGTGTGTTGAAGTCAGTGAGACGGGCTCAGAACAGGGAAGGTTTCAATGCTGCTGTACTTAGGGCCACTATGAGCCACAGGTAACTTAATGGCACATAACAACAACACAACAATATATTGAAGAATGAAGCATGGATATATGGGACATTGTCACAAAGGAAGGAAAGATGTAGGCTAATAGGCTTATGTGTTGGATTTACACTAAACCTATGTTATTGGAGGACAATCTCAGTTTTGGGTGCAAAATATCATGATAATACAGCTATTTCTTACTGTGCCATTGTGCATGTGTTTGTCTTTGTGTGTGCATGAGAGAGAGAGAGAGAGAAAGAGTGCAGGTTCAAATAAGCTTCCTCCTTCTCATTGAGTTGACTTTCACTTTCAATTAGGATCGAAGTAGAAAGTCACCGTAAAGATTAGTTTGCTAATAAGTGAGCAGTGGCACCACCTGTGCATTCACGCTATGTACTCTCACAATAATTTGGGAAATGAAACCAGGGGAACGGTGGTCAGTGTGACACCTTACGTTGATCAAATGTGACAGCTTCCCTAGTGGTGAGATCAATGGGAAAGCCATTTATACCATTTTCTCTGAGAACAAACTGGCATTGATTTTTTCCAGCTGTCCCCCGTGAAGGCTCACAGAGTATAAAATAAAGGTTGTAGTCCTTTCTCTTTACTTCAATAAATGCTGGATCAAGTATGTCTACAACCACGAATATAAATTGGAATAGCATAGATAATACCCTGGAGGATTTCATCATTATATTAATACAGGTAGAAAAGACTGTCTTGTGTACCAAAGGGTATTTTGACTTGTTTTTGTTAGCGGCTGTTGAGTTGACCTTTGACTGATAGTAACACCACTTAGCCATCCTATATGATCAGTTGTAGAGTGGACTACTGTGAACCAAATTGGCTGTTTTCAGAAAGAGATCACCAGGCATTTTCTTTTCTTCTTTTT